>NC_089808.1:20854608-21157421 GCF_029633855.1 Hoplias malabaricus
AATCCACAAAGCAGTGTTCGGCCACAATAACAAGTAATTTCTGAAACAGCCAGAGAGGGTCTTTGAGCATATTGGACAATATCAAGAAAATGTTGGACTTTACATTAGCTGTTTTCATGTTCTTAGTGTCTGTACTTGACAAAAAACAAAGGTGTTTTTGCATTTACAAAAAAGTGTAGGTGTCCATGTAAGAAATTGTAATGAGGCAGTTGCTCTCCGTCTTTGTGGCAGCTCTTAATGGGGTAGCTTCCATTAGGAGGTGACGGCTAGCCTGCCACACTGTCTGAAGACAAATAGTTCCAATGAAACAGACTGTCCTAGAGAGCTGTTAAGATTGTGTGGCTTAACGGGGCACAGCTTTAAAAAACACAGGAAAACAATACAGCACCACACATTACTGGACAATACTGTCCAGACCTTGTAGGAAAAACTGCCCATGCAATCCAGTGCAACACAGCATAATACAATATTAATGGATTTGTACCTTCCTGGGTATTTATAGGCTCTAATATTTTTGCCCAGCCTAAATTACCAGCCTCTGGTCTCAGAAATGAACATTTTCCATGGCTTTCTAGAACAGATACATATAGGGCAGGGCAGAGGTTTGGGAGCGGAAAGTTGCCGTTTCCATCCCCTGATCCGGAAGGGAAAAGTAGGGCCATGGGAGTGAAAACAGGGTGGTTTCTCATCTTTCAGAATATTACCATATTCAAGATCAATTATCAGTTAAAATGATATAAATCCTCCAACTGTTGTACTGAATAACAGTGAAACTGCATTCTGTCAAGTGAGGTACCATCACCTGACATTGTTTCTCCCTTTTGGTCATATAAAATTAACCACTTTTACCTAGGGAATGGATTCTTCCAGGTCCTGCTCCAACCTGCCTTTGGCAATGACTCTCACCTGCAGCGACTCAGAGACTCAGAATCTGCAAAGTCCTCTGTTTTTGACCTAAGCTTTGTCTATGTGTTTTTTTTTTTTACATTTATTGATTCATAAGGTTCATCAGTGGCTGCCTTGGTTTTGACATTTTAACCCTTGCCTGTCGATTTGACTACGATTTGAAGCACAGCTAGAGTTTCCTAGTATTACTCAGCATGTGTATAATGTTAGCTCACCTGCAGGAGCACATATTAGATATATATCTGATGATATTTGATGGTGAAAAGGTTGACCTGCATCTTCATAACACATCAGTCATGTTTACCATACTGTTTGATCAGGTGTGACCATAATACTTAACATGGTGTCTATTGATTAATAGACAGGATCTACAGAAACTGGGACTAGGACCAAAAAATATGGAAAACTTAATTTTGGTAAAAGGGGAACCTCTGAACATAAGGACCTAGAGAATCAGACCCCTATGTATGTTTATTCCCTAGGAATATAAGGAGTTATGGAACATAGGACCCCAGGAATACACTTGCTCCCTGGAAACCTAGTGATATATCTCTAGATATTCAGATTTTAAAATTCCCTAGACATGTTGCTTTAGGGTTTGAGGCAACATTACTTCATAGCAGTACCTCCCTGTGAAATTTGGACCTTGGATTATATGAAACCCTGACAGTGTTGGGCTCTAGAAATGTACAACCCTGGGGGGACAAGATCCAGTGAACATAGGGCTCTAGGAATATAAGACCCTGAGAATGTAAGGCCCTGTGACTATAAAACAGAAACATATGACCTTGGGCATGTCCTTGAAAACAAGAACCCTAAAAATTTAGGACCATGTTACAACTGGGAAATTATTATTCCCTGTTGCAACCATGGAATTATAAATCTCTGTAATACAGAACTCTGGGAACATTTAACTATGGGAAAACCGAATATTGGAATTATAAATCAATAAGAAAATTCAGCCTTGGAGTGGTAGATGCCTGAAATCTCTTGGAATCTGGAAGCCAAGGCATACAGAACACTCAAAATATCAGTCTCTGTTAACCTAGTGCATTCTGATAGTGTCTGGGAACATAGTTCCGAGGAAATATAGGTATATGAGAATAGAAATCCTGGGAATAGCTCTGAAAGGGAAAAGAAAAGTCCCTGAGATACAGGACCTTGGAAACATTGGACCCCGAGCATTTAGGGCACTAGAAACATCAATCTTGTAAATATTTGCTATGTAAATTAAGAACCCAGGAAACATAGGTCCCTGGAAATATTGGTCCCTGGGAACATAGGAACAGCTTCATAGAAAACAAAGCACAGGATCATTCAGCTCGGAACATGTAATAGACTTACATTTTTTCTTCCCCTAAAAAGCTACACTATCAAAGATATATGAGTTACTGCACATCACAACAGCCCATCAGTGCGTTCTAACAGAGAGGGAGACTGTACTGTTGATGTGAAAGTTTGATGGCGTTATCAAAGCAATCAACTGGGCATCATCTCCCTGCCTGCTCTCTCTGATCTAAGACTTAGTCCTCTTTTCTGTCTCCTCTCTGCTTTTTCCATCTCAACAGCCTTATCTGTGTGACTATATCTTGCTGTCTATCTCTTTTTTATGTTGGTCCAAAAATAAGCCAACGGAAGTCTATATTTCTTTGTTGCGGCTGAAAAATAAAATTAATCTCTGATATCAACGTGATTAGATTAGATAGATTTTTTTTCACAAATGTATGGCCTTTTAGTCCAATTCAATCCTGTTAGTTTGATAACAAAAGTATCCAAAATTTCTTCTGATATCAAGGGTAGCAATAAGGAGTTTACTTTCTACATAAACCTACCTTCTACACTTTTAAAATGGCTATAGAATAGGAGTTGGAAAAATGCTGTGAGGAATTAATTATATTTGCCATATGGACTTGAAATGATTTTGTAAATATTTGAGTAGAGAGCATTTCCAGGTTCTGTAAAATGTATTCAAAATATCATTGGCATTAATAAAATATGTGCTAAATATATTCATGTATGTTCCCTTGAACATAAGTCTAAACATAAACATCAACTTAACCCTAAACTTAACACTGAACCATAACGTAACCTCAAAACCTAATAATAAACTTTAATGAACCTTAAACTAATACCTTATTATTAAACTTATAACCCTAACTCTAACACCTAGGCCTAATGCTAACACCTAACCCTAAATCAAATCCTAAACCTAACAACTAAATGTGAACATAAATCTAAACATAAGCTCTTAATGAAATTGCAGCATTTTATTTATTTATTTATTTTTGCTGGTGTATCATTATTGCTAAAATAGCACTAAATATACCCAGTGAAATATTTGAAAATCTCTTTACAAAAATAAAGACACCGTGAACAAGTGAATCTGGGAATATAGGCTTCTAGGAATGTAAGCATCTAGGGAGATGAACACTAATAAGTAGGATACTAGAAACATAGAACCCTTGAAGAACTGGACCCTGGTAATGTAGAACCTTACAAATTTAGTTGCCTGGAAAAACAGAACTATTAGAACATGTATTATTAGGTATGTACTAGGAATATACAACCGAAGGATAGTAGAACATTGTGAAAAGAGAATCATGAGAATATACGTTGAATATTAGACCCAGGGTATATACTGGAAACATTGTTTGCTGGGAGCATGGACAGATCCTGGAAATGAGCTTTAGGAAATTTGTAATATGGAATCACTGGAATATAAGTTCCCTATGAAATCATATGTTGTTCTATAACCCTGAGAACAGAATATTCTGAGAATATATATATATGGCAAGCCAAACAGGAAATATTTAATGAACGCTGATATATATATAGAATGAACTTTGATATATATAGAATGAACGCTGATATATATAGAATGAACATTGATATATATAGAATGAATGCTGATATATATAGAATGAACTTTGATATATATATAGAATGAACGCTGATATATATAGAATGAACATTGATATATATAGAATGAACTTTGATATATATAGAATGAACGCTGATATATATAGAATGAACGCTGATATATATAGAATGAACACTGATATATATAGAATGAACATTGATATATATAGAATGAATGCTGATATATATAGAATGAACTTTGATATATATATAGAATGAACGCTGATATATATAGAATGAACATTGATATATATAGAATGAACTTTGATATATATAGAATGAATGCTGATATATATAGAATGAACACTGATATATATAGAATGAACATTGATATATATAGAATTAATGCTGATATATATAGAATGAACTTTGATATATATATAGAATGAACGCTGATATATATAGAATGAACATTGATATATATAGAATGAACTTTGATATATATAAAATGAACTTTGATATATATAGAATGAACACTGATATATATATAGAATGAACATTGATATATATAGAATGAATGCTGATATATATAGAATGAACTTTGATATATATATAGAATGAACGCTGATATATATAGAATGAACATTGATATATATAGAATGAACTTTGATATATATAGAATGAATGCTGATATATATAGAATGAACTTTGATATATATATAGAATGAATGCTGATATATATAGAATGAACATTGATATATATAGAATGAACTTTGATATATATAGAATGAACTTTGATATATATAGAATGAACCCTGATATATATAGAATGAACTTTGATATATATAGAATGAACGCTGATATATATATAGAATGAACTTTGATATATATAGAATGAATTGTGATATATATAGAATGAACTTTGATATATATAGAATGAATGCTGATATATATAGAATGAAGTTTGGTATATATAGAATGAACACTGATATATATAGAATGAATGCTGATATATATAGAATGAACTTTGATATATATAGAATGAACGCTGATATATATAGAATGAAAGCTGACAGACAGGGGTTGGACAATGAAACTAAAACACCTGGTTTTAGACAACAATAATGTATTAGTGTGGTGTAGGGCCTCCTTTTGTGGCCAATACAGCAGCAATTTGTCTTGAGAAAGTCCTGTACAGTGGTCAGATGGATTTTAAGCCATTCTTCTTGCAGGATAGTGGCCAGGTCACTACGTGATGCTGGTGGAGGGAAACGTTTCCTGACTTGCTCCTCCAAAACACCCCAAAGTGGCTCAATAATATTTATATCTGGTGACTATGCAGGCCATGGGAGATGTTCAACTTCACTTTCATGTTCATCAAACCAATCTTTCACCAGTCTTGCTGTTTGTATTCGTGCATTGTCATCCTGATACACGGAATCACCTTCAGGAAACAATGTTTGAACCATTGAATGCACATGATCCTCCAGAATGGTTCGGAAGTCCTTGGCCATGATCATTCTATATATATCAGCGTTCATTCTATATCCCCCATACTCAAATAGCGGCCTCCTGGCCTTTTTATGCCCATTGGGCATCTATTTCTGGCACGAGAGCTGTTTTGAAAAGTTTTTTTTTTATTATGATTTTTTTTCAATCGCGCTGTCCGCTCTTATTTTGAAATCGCGCACCGCGAGGCTGGTGATTGCCTCTATGGCAACAATAAACAGATAGCAATAAAGTCTTCGGAAACGAGACAGTCAAAGTTCATTCTATATATATCAGCGTTCATTCTATATATATATCAGCGTTCATTCTATATATATCAGCGTTCATTCTATATATATCAATGTTCATTCTATATATATCAATGTTCATTCTATATATATCAGCGTTCATTCTATATATATCAATGTTCATTCTATATATATCAGCGTTCATTCTATATATATATCAGCGTTCATTCTATATATATATCAATGTTCATTCTATATATATCAGCGTTCATTCTATATATATATCAGCGTTCATTCTATATATATATCAGCGTTCATTCTATATATATCAGCGTTCATTCTATATATATCAAAGTTCATTCTATATATATCAATGTTCATTCTATATATATCAGCGTTCATTCTATATATATCAGCGTTCATTCTATATATATCAGCGTTCATTCTATATATATCAAAGTTCATTCTATATATATCAATGTTCATTCTATATATACCAGTGTTCATTCTATATATATCAATGTTCATTCTATATATATCAGCGTTCATTCTATATATATATCAAAGTTCATTCTATATATATCAAAGTTCATTCTATATATATCAATGTTCATTCTATATATATCAGTGTTCATTCTATATATATCAATGTTCATTCTATATATATCAGCGTTCATTCTATATATATCAATGTTCATTCTATATATACCAGTGTTCATTCTATATATATCAATGTTCATTCTATATATATCAATGTTCATTCTATATATATCAGCGTTCATTCTATATATATCAATGTTCATTCTATATATACCAGTGTTCATTCTATATATATCAATGTTCATTCTATATATATCAATGTTCATTCTATATATATCAGCGTTCATTCTATATATATCAATGTTCATTCTATATATATCAGTGTTCATTCTATATATATCAATGTTCATTCTATATATATCAGCGTTCATTCTATATATATCAATGTTCATTCTATATATATCAGTGTTCATTCTATATATATCAATGTTCATTCTATATATATCAAAGTTCATTCTATATATATCAGCGTTCATTCTATATATATCAGCGTTCATTCTATATATATATCAAAGTTCATTCTATATATATCAAAGTTCATTCTATATATATCAATGTTCATTCTATATATATCAATGTTCATTCTATATATATCAGCGTTCATTCTATATATATCAATGTTCATTCTATATATACCAGTGTTCATTCTATATATATCAATGTTCATTCTATATATATCAGCGTTCATTCTATATATATCAATGTTCATTCTATATATATCAGTGTTCATTCTATATATATATCAAAGTTCATTCTATATATATCAATGTTCATTCTATATATATCAAAGTTCATTCTATATATATCAATGTTCATTCTATATATATCAGCGTTCATTCTATATATATCAGCGTTCATTCTATATATATCAAAGTTCATTCTATATATATCAATGTTCATTCTATATATACCAGTGTTCATTCTATATATATCAATGTTCATTCTATATATATCAGCGTTCATTCTATATATATATCAAAGTTCATTCTATATATATCAAAGTTCATTCTATATATATCAATGTTCATTCTATATATATCAGTGTTCATTCTATATATATCAATGTTCATTCTATATATATCAGCGTTCATTCTATATATATCAATGTTCATTCTATATATACCAGTGTTCATTCTATATATATCAATGTTCATTCTATATATATCAATGTTCATTCTATATATATCAGCGTTCATTCTATATATATCAATGTTCATTCTATATATACCAGTGTTCATTCTATATATATCAATGTTCATTCTATATATATCAATGTTCATTCTATATATATCAGCGTTCATTCTATATATATCAATGTTCATTCTATATATATCAGTGTTCATTCTATATATATCAATGTTCATTCTATATATATCAAAGTTCATTCTATATATATCAGCGTTCATTCTATATATATCAGCGTTCATTCTATATATATATCAAAGTTCATTCTATATATATCAAAGTTCATTCTATATATATCAATGTTCATTCTATATATACCAGTGTTCATTCTATATATATCAATGTTCATTCTATATATATCAATGTTCATTCTATATATATCAGCGTTCATTCTATATATATCAATGTTCATTCTATATATATCAGTGTTCATTCTATATATATCAATGTTCATTCTATATATATCAGCGTTCATTCTATATATATATCAGCGTTCATTCTATATATATATCAATGTTCATTCTATATATATCAGCGTTCATTCTATATATATATCAGCGTTCATTCTATATATATATCAGCGTTCATTCTATATATATCAGCGTTCATTCTATATATATCAAAGTTCATTCTATATATATCAATGTTCATTCTATATATATCAGCGTTCATTCTATATATATCAGCGTTCATTCTATATATATCAAAGTTCATTCTATATATATCAATGTTCATTCTATATATATCAGCGTTCATTCTATATATATCAGCGTTCATTCTATATATATCAGCGTTCATTCTATATATATCAAAGTTCATTCTATATATATCAATGTTCATTCTATATATACCAGTGTTCATTCTATATATATCAATGTTCATTCTATATATATCAGCGTTCATTCTATATATATATCAAAGTTCATTCTATATATATCAAAGTTCATTCTATATATATCAATGTTCATTCTATATATATCAGTGTTCATTCTATATATATCAATGTTCATTCTATATATATCAGCGTTCATTCTATATATATCAATGTTCATTCTATATATACCAGTGTTCATTCTATATATATCAATGTTCATTCTATATATATCAATGTTCATTCTATATATATCAGCGTTCATTCTATATATATCAATGTTCATTCTATATATACCAGTGTTCATTCTATATATATCAATGTTCATTCTATATATATCAATGTTCATTCTATATATATCAGCGTTCATTCTATATATATCAATGTTCATTCTATATATATCAGTGTTCATTCTATATATATCAATGTTCATTCTATATATATCAGCGTTCATTCTATATATATCAATGTTCATTCTATATATATCAGTGTTCATTCTATATATATCAATGTTCATTCTATATATATCAAAGTTCATTCTATATATATCAGCGTTCATTCTATATATATATCAAAGTTCATTCTATATATATCAAAGTTCATTCTATATATATCAATGTTCATTCTATATATATCAATGTTCATTCTATATATATCAGCGTTCATTCTATATATATCAATGTTCATTCTATATATACCAGTGTTCATTCTATATATATCAATGTTCATTCTATATATATCAGCGTTCATTCTATATATATCAGCGTTCATTCTATATATATCAGCGTTCATTCTATATATATCAAAGTTCATTCTATATATATCAATGTTCATTCTATATATACCAGTGTTCATTCTATATATATCAATGTTCATTCTATATATATCAGCGTTCATTCTATATATATATCAAAGTTCATTCTATATATATCAAAGTTCATTCTATATATATCAATGTTCATTCTATATATATCAGTGTTCATTCTATATATATCAATGTTCATTCTATATATATCAGCGTTCATTCTATATATATCAATGTTCATTCTATATATACCAGTGTTCATTCTATATATATCAATGTTCATTCTATATATATCAATGTTCATTCTATATATATCAGCGTTCATTCTATATATATCAATGTTCATTCTATATATACCAGTGTTCATTCTATATATATCAATGTTCATTCTATATATATCAATGTTCATTCTATATATATCAGCGTTCATTCTATATATATCAATGTTCATTCTATATATATCAGTGTTCATTCTATATATATCAATGTTCATTCTATATATATCAGCGTTCATTCTATATATATCAATGTTCATTCTATATATATCAGTGTTCATTCTATATATATCAATGTTCATTCTATATATATCAAAGTTCATTCTATATATATCAGCGTTCATTCTATATATATCAGCGTTCATTCTATATATATATCAAAGTTCATTCTATATATATCAAAGTTCATTCTATATATATCAATGTTCATTCTATATATATCAATGTTCATTCTATATATATCAGCGTTCATTCTATATATATCAATGTTCATTCTATATATACCAGTGTTCATTCTATATATATCAATGTTCATTCTATATATATCAGCGTTCATTCTATATATATCAATGTTCATTCTATATATATCAGTGTTCATTCTATATATATATCAAAGTTCATTCTATATATATCAATGTTCATTCTATATATATCAAAGTTCATTCTATATATATCAATGTTCATTCTATATATATCAGCGTTCATTCTATATATATCAGCGTTCATTCTATATATATCAGCGTTCATTCTATATATATCAAAGTTCATTCTATATATATCAATGTTCATTCTATATATACCAGTGTTCATTCTATATATATCAATGTTCATTCTATATATATCAGCGTTCATTCTATATATATATCAAAGTTCATTCTATATATATCAAAGTTCATTCTATATATATCAATGTTCATTCTATATATATCAGTGTTCATTCTATATATATCAATGTTCATTCTATATATATCAGCGTTCATTCTATATATATCAATGTTCATTCTATATATACCAGTGTTCATTCTATATATATCAATGTTCATTCTATATATATCAATGTTCATTCTATATATATCAGCGTTCATTCTATATATATCAATGTTCATTCTATATATACCAGTGTTCATTCTATATATATCAATGTTCATTCTATATATATCAATGTTCATTCTATATATATCAGCGTTCATTCTATATATATCAATGTTCATTCTATATATATCAGTGTTCATTCTATATATATCAATGTTCATTCTATATATATCAAAGTTCATTCTATATATATCAGCGTTCATTCTATATATATCAGCGTTCATTCTATATATATATCAAAGTTCATTCTATATATATCAAAGTTCATTCTATATATATCAATGTTCATTCTATATATACCAGTGTTCATTCTATATATATCAATGTTCATTCTATATATATCAATGTTCATTCTATATATATCAGCGTTCATTCTATATATATCAATGTTCATTCTATATATATCAGTGTTCATTCTATATATATCAATGTTCATTCTATATATATCAGCGTTCATTCTATATATATATCAGCGTTCATTCTATATATATATCAATGTTCATTCTATATATATCAGCGTTCATTCTATATATATATCAGCGTTCATTCTATATATATATCAGCGTTCATTCTATATATATCAGCGTTCATTCTATATATATCAAAGTTCATTCTATATATATCAATGTTCATTCTATATATATCAGCGTTCATTCTATATATATCAGCGTTCATTCTATATATATCAAAGTTCATTCTATATATATCAATGTTCATTCTATATATATCAGCGTTCATTCTATATATATCAGCGTTCATTCTATATATATCAGCGTTCATTCTATATATATCAAAGTTCATTCTATATATATCAATGTTCATTCTATATATACCAGTGTTCATTCTATATATATCAATGTTCATTCTATATATATCAGCGTTCATTCTATATATATATCAAAGTTCATTCTATATATATCAAAGTTCATTCTATATATATCAATGTTCATTCTATATATATCAGTGTTCATTCTATATATATCAATGTTCATTCTATATATATCAGCGTTCATTCTATATATATCAATGTTCATTCTATATATACCAGTGTTCATTCTATATATATCAATGTTCATTCTATATATATCAATGTTCATTCTATATATATCAGCGTTCATTCTATATATATCAATGTTCATTCTATATATACCAGTGTTCATTCTATATATATCAATGTTCATTCTATATATATCAATGTTCATTCTATATATATCAGCGTTCATTCTATATATATCAATGTTCATTCTATATATATCAGTGTTCATTCTATATATATCAATGTTCATTCTATATATATCAGCGTTCATTCTATATATATCAATGTTCATTCTATATATATCAGTGTTCATTCTATATATATCAATGTTCATTCTATATATATCAAAGTTCATTCTATATATATCAGCGTTCATTCTATATATATATCAAAGTTCATTCTATATATATCAAAGTTCATTCTATATATATCAATGTTCATTCTATATATATCAATGTTCATTCTATATATATCAGCGTTCATTCTATATATATCAATGTTCATTCTATATATACCAGTGTTCATTCTATATATATCAATGTTCATTCTATATATATCAGCGTTCATTCTATATATATCAATGTTCATTCTATATATATCAGTGTTCATTCTATATATATATCAAAGTTCATTCTATATATATCAATGTTCATTCTATATATATCAAAGTTCATTCTATATATATCAATGTTCATTCTATATATATCAGCGTTCATTCTATATATATCAGCGTTCATTCTATATATATCAGCGTTCATTCTATATATATCAAAGTTCATTCTATATATATCAATGTTCATTCTATATATACCAGTGTTCATTCTATATATATCAATGTTCATTCTATATATATCAGCGTTCATTCTATATATATATCAAAGTTCATTCTATATATATCAAAGTTCATTCTATATATATCAATGTTCATTCTATATATATCAGTGTTCATTCTATATATATCAATGTTCATTCTATATATATCAGCGTTCATTCTATATATATCAATGTTCATTCTATATATACCAGTGTTCATTCTATATATATCAATGTTCATTCTATATATATCAATGTTCATTCTATATATATCAGCGTTCATTCTATATATATCAATGTTCATTCTATATATACCAGTGTTCATTCTATATATATCAATGTTCATTCTATATATATCAATGTTCATTCTATATATATCAGCGTTCATTCTATATATATCAATGTTCATTCTATATATATCAGTGTTCATTCTATATATATCAATGTTCATTCTATATATATCAAAGTTCATTCTATATATATCAGCGTTCATTCTATATATATCAGCGTTCATTCTATATATATATCAAAGTTCATTCTATATATATCAAAGTTCATTCTATATATATCAATGTTCATTCTATATATATCAATGTTCATTCTATATATATCAGCGTTCATTCTATATATATCAATGTTCATTCTATATATACCAGTGTTCATTCTATATATATCAATGTTCATTCTATATATATCAGCGTTCATTCTATATATATCAATGTTCATTCTATATATATCAGTGTTCATTCTATATATATATCAAAGTTCATTCTATATATATCAATGTTCATTCTATATATATCAAAGTTCATTCTATATATATCAATGTTCATTCTATATATATCAGTGTTCATTCTATATATATCAAAGTTCATTCTATATATATATCAGCATTCATTAAATATTTCCTGTTTGGCTTGCCATACCATAGCCATAATATATATATATATATATATATATATATATATATTCTCAGAATATTCTGAGAATTCTCAGAATTAATCACCAAAAATTATATACACCTATATATATATACCTATACATATATATACATATGTATATATATGTATAGGTGTATATAATTTTTGGTGATTAATTTGAACATAGGGACCCTGGGAAACTACATAGCTAGGAATATAGGACATTTTGAACAAGTTTTTGGGATTATGAGACCCTGGGAATACAGACTGCTTTGAACATAGTCCTGGAAATATAAGACACTGGGAACGTAGGTGGTGAGGAACAAAGAACCGTATGAGATCTTGAAAATATAGTTCAATAAGAATCTAAGACCCTGAAAACATTGTTTGCTTGTAACCTAGCCTTTTTTTCTGGGTTATATAAGGTACGTTAGGAATATAGGTTACTTAGAGCACATAGGATCCTGATAATGTAAAATCTTTTTAAAAAATAGGTAATCAGAACACAGGTTTCTGGGAGCATAGGCTGCTAGGAAAACAGGACCCTAAGAACTAGTTTCTGAGACCTTAGGAACATAGATTACTTGAAACATAGGACCTTGGGAATATAAGATCCTGGAAAAGTATGTCAGAATAACATAAGACCCTGGCATATAGGTTGCTAGGACCATATGACCCTAAGATCAAGTTTTTGGGGTGATATGAGACCCTAGGAATATAGGTTACTTGGTACATAAGACCTTGGAAAAATAAGATCCACTTATAATAATCCACAATAATTCACAAAAATAAAAGACCCTGTGAGCATAGGTTACTGAAAGCATACATCTCTTTGAAATATTGAGTACATGGGTTGGTGTGAACATAGGACCTTGAAAACAGAAGTTGCAGGGATATAACCTTGGATGGTAGAATCATGGGAGCCCTAGAATCAAATATGAGGGAATTGTCTTTTTACACTAAGTCCTAAAGTTTACACACAAACTTGTCTGCGACAGAAACATACCAAAAAATGGTATAGTGTGCAGTCAGCTTAACTTCTGGCTCAGTCAGCAAATGCCTCCGTGCTCTACTCTAGTTCAAGCTTAAGTGTGTATGCAATCCCTTATAGAGCCTCATTTGTCCCCTATACAGTGCTTGCACATGGTGTGACAGCAGGCTAATGGAACCCATTGGATCCCACTGCTCTAAAATGGTTGCCATCAAAATGATGCTTAACAGTAGAGAGAAAGAGTGTTAGCAATGTGGCAGAATGCTAGTCAGGCATTTACCCATGAAAGGCAGTGTTCAAATTGAGAACATTCCCTGCTGATCGATAAACAGAGTGGACCGCCGCGGTCGTAAACATCCTCAGCTTGGCTTGGATCACCTTAAATCAACTCTGTAAATGAAGAAAGACTATGGCCTACCCCACAAACACCCCTTAATTAGCAAGCTCACTTCCTAACTCTGTTTATTTGTAGCATGTAGGGCTCGCTGAAGCAGGCAAAGTGGACAAAAGCTTTTACACCTTGCTGGCCTTCCAATGTCGTTTGATCAGTGGCTGTTAGGTTTAATTGCTTTGTTGGTTCCGCACAATTTTGCACACCACTTCTCGCCCCCTCCTGCCTTCATGTTCAAGGCCAGAAAAAGCCTTTAGCCTGAGGAATTAGCAGCAGGAGATAGAGGCTACCCTGGAGTAGCACTTCAGCAGTAAAGGGGGCTGTTGTGAAAGAACAAACAGGCAGTTTTTTAATTAGAGAACGATATAAATAATTGAATAAACAAGTGGCCGAGACCACTCTTCTGGAAACTACCCTCAAAAGCAAGTAATTACTGATTATGTGGAAAAAGGGGTCCTTATCTTAATCCCAAGAGACATCTTGCTTGCTCCTCTTCTTTAGCCTAATGAAGCTGGAGGGAGGCCAGTATTTTCAGCAGGAGTCTCTATGGGTCACTCTTACTTGATGACAGTTGAGTATATTTCAGCAGGACCATCTGGACTGGAGGAGGGTCCACTGTTTTTCAGCAGTACTCACTATGGGTCACTCTGACTGGAGGAGTATCCAGTAGGTTTCAACAGGACTTTCTATGGGTCATTCACACTGAAGGAGGGCCCTGTATGTTTCAGCAGGACTCCCTGGGGGTAACCCAGACTGGATGAGCATCTCGTATTAATCACTAGGACCCTCTATGGGTCACTCTTACTGGATCTAGGTCAGGTATTGCCGGGTTTTGGAGGATAGTGTGTGCCATCTGAGCCACAAGGAGATAATTAAACAAACAGAAAAGAGTTATAAATGGTGATTAATTAAATATTGTTCTAGGTTAAGCTCTGTGCTGTGGCACTGTAGATAGTGTTGCTATCACACAGCTCTAAGATCCCAAGGTCTTGGGGTAAAGCCTCACCTTGGGTCACTGTTTGTGAGGATTGTGGTGTGCTCACCCAATGTCTGTATGTGTTTCCTCCTGGTGCTTTTGTATCTTAAAACAATTTAAAAACACATAGTGTCAGATAAACTGGTTGTGTGAAATTGTCCACAAGTGTGTTGGTGAGGAACTCTGTCCTTTTTAATACCTCCTCAATTATGGTTCCAAGCAAGCCAAGCAGGGACTAAACGGTGATATGTAAAGCTTGCAGAGTGCTTATTGGACAGAGAGAGACTTGTCAATCACAACTAAAAACACAGACATTCTGCCATGGTCAGTTCTTTGAGTTGATGGCCCAAGAAAGACTCCAGCAAAAGCCTGACAGTGCAATAGGAAACAACAAATTTCTAATTGCTAATCTGTCTCAATGGAGTGTGGCTAAACTGCATTCAGTCCCAAAATAAGAAAATAACATGAATTCATGATAGGGCGGCACGGTGGCACAGCAGGCAGTGTCGCAGTCACACAGCTCCAGGGACCTGGAGGTTGTGGGTTTGATTCCCGCTCCGGGTGACTGTCTGTGAGGAGTTGGTGTGTCCTCCCCGTGTCATGTGGGTTTCCTCCGGGTGCTCCGGTTTCCTCCCACAGTCCAAAAACACACGTTGCAGGTGGATTGGTGACTTAAAAGTGTCCGTAGGTGTGAGTGTTTGAGTGTGTGTCTGTGTTGCCCTGTGAAGGACTGGCGCCCCCTCCAGGGTGTATTCATGCCTTGCGCCCAATGATTCCAGGTAGGCTCTCGACCCACCGCAACCCTGAATTGGATAAGCGGTTACAGATAATGAATGAATGAATGAATGAATTCATGATGAGTATTTCACTAGTTACAGTTTAGGGTGGGTTAGTAGTTGTAGTGGAAAACAAACCAGGTACCAGGTACAATGTACCAAAAAGTAAGTAGAGTCAAATAGAGTTGAGCAATGCAGGTACCATGCAGTGGAAATGTGCAATTGGAGTCTTTCTTTAAGGTCGCTTTTCCAGGAGCAGATATTTTATCCTTTCATAGTATACCTTTGTAGGATTGAAACATGAAATGAAAGGCAAGACAGTGTCCTAACTAAAGGACAGACTGTCCTAACTAAAGGTACTAAAATGTACCACCTCAGTGACCACCTTCCCATGACCATTTACCATATACCCGTGTAGAAATTGGATGCCAGATTTTTAAGTCATCTCTGGAATTCATCTCATAAAAGTTGCTAGGTGTAAGGTAATGGTAGACAGAGAGGTTCTGCAATACTGTTTGAAGTATTCATTGATTGTAATGCAGTGGGAATAGAAAGTGATATGACAGCCCCTTTTCCATGGATCAGAAATCATTCCCTTAATCTTGTTGGCATTTAAGGAGTTGTTGTCCTGGCACTGTGCCTCCAGATCTGCTACCTCTCTGTCCAGAGTCTGTAGGCATTCATATTTATGGCTATTGGCAGACACTGCTATATAGATTTGCAGTTCTAATCATGTTACAGATGTAAACAAAAGTAGTTTTAAGGCTCCTCCCTAAGGACTATTACTGGTATAGTATGGAATGCTTAACCAGGCAGGGATTGAACTCTTGGGTGTTGTATTCTGCACTATTCTACAACAAATTTGTCTTGGCACATAACACAAATCCCTGATGTGTCCCTGTGCCTATAACTTCTGTTCTGTGGAAATATAGTTGCCAGTTCTGACTGACTGTTTAAAGTCCAGTAGTACCAGTTGAAGAGTGTAGGCATCAGTTCAAGGGAGCAGAGCCCTTTGGTAAATATGGATGAAATAGCTATATTCAGTGTCAAGCTGTAGTCAGTGAATATAATACTTGCATAACAGTCCTTGCGGTCAAGGACATAGAAGGCTTTGTAAATGGCAGTTTCTTTGGAACTCTTATGAGAGTAAGTGAACTTAAGAGGGTCTAAAGTGTCCAGTATCACATAGAAAAGGATCATGGCTAGTCTTTCCAAGCACCTCATCGCAACTGAAGGTGATGAAACTGGCTTTCAGTCAGGTAGAATTGTACAGGTAGAGCATCCAATGAATGAAAGGTTTCATCCAAATCTTTAAGCCCTTGCTATTAATTTAATTGATAATCAATTTCAACCATATTCTGACAGTTCTCAAAGCCCTACTTACATCTCCTGGTGAGATATTATACAGTAAAAAATCTTGTGCATCAAATACCATGACCCTTCATTGAACTCTTGGCAACAATGGTTCTATGTAGTATAGAGAAGTGTATGCTTGATTTCTAGTAATCATATTTTGGTGCTTCGCTTTCGTCCATTCTGGAAAAGAACTGTTTTTTTCCAGGCACAGAACCATGTAAGATTTCACCAGCTAAAACAGTTCTTTTACTGTTCATGGTTCTGTGCAGAACTAGTGCTTTACTAAAAACCCATGAAGAACCACTTCTTAAATGCAAAGCATCTCAATGAAATAGTATATAACTCACTTACATTTAACAAAGTGCTCTGAAAGGGTCTGTGCAGTTGTCCTCATCAGTGGAACCCTATGCCATTGCTTTAAGCATAGGCTATTGTGTGTTGAAAAGGTGTACTGAAGTGGGTCAGCTCTGGGAATGTTTATCATATTAGTTTATTCCAGAATATTTTACTGGTCTACAGTGTTTTATTTTGTATGTTAGCATATTATATAGTTTATGACATCAATATGTTGGTAATGGTCCCTTACATTGAGCAGATCTGAAATTCTTAACAATATCTACCGTAACAAACTTGAGTTCATAACTAATTCAGGAGATAAATAGGGGCCTAGGGGCCAAGATCTTGCTGATTAGATCTACTAAGGCTCTGAAATAAATCTCTGCAGGAGTGTGACCATGTGGTTAAATCTTTTTCTTATGACTAGTTCTTTGTGTCATACTTTCCCAAGCAATTCCCTTGAGTAAGGGTATTTTGCCATTTTCATTATTGCAGATGTTTTGGTGAGGATACATGTATCTCTATCCCGGATATAAAGGCAGTAGTGATGGTCTTGCCACCCAGTGAGCCCAGGATCACCATTGCAGGAGTAGAGCGGGTGACGTGGCCTGCCTCAGAGCTCCGGGCATCCAATGGCATCAACCTCTTCAAAGACATTCACATCATCAGCACCGTTACCAAAAGTGACAATGCTTTCAGCTCAGGTATTGCAGCCACTTCATATTTGTTATGACTCAGATATACCAAGAACTTCATACAAACACAGTTATTAAAAACATTTAGAAAATCTGACCAAAATCCATTTGGATGCTCTACTTGAGCAATCCCAGTACATATCCAATCTCTCTTATTTATGTATTTATTTATTTATTTATGTTCAAGGCACTCCCTCACTTAAAGACAAGGCCTCCCCTGTTATGCCCAGTTGGAGTTTCCCTTGCCAGGGGGGACCCTTTCCAGGTTTAGAGTTCCTCATGGCATGGAGACTGCATTTGTGCTAATGCAAACAGACCAGTGATCCACCCATGACATATTTAAGTCAAATTTGTTAATTTTTGGACTCTATTTATAAAGATTTCCTTAGATTCCTTGACTTATTTGATGACATACCATGCTGTAAAGGCTGAAACACCTAAATATCTGCAGCCACACAATCACACATTTTTTGGCAACAGTATGTGCCTTGATGAATCACATCTTTCGGTTTTGACTTTTACACATTTGGATTCAACACATTTCGTTGTACATTGTACAATGACAAATTAATGCACATATACATTTACTTTTACATTTATGAGTTATGTGTAGGTTATCCCAATATTTTTTATCTATTTATTTATTTTGGAATTGGGTTTGTAAGATGGGTCAGACACTGTAGATAATGGTATAGTAATGGTCCAGGGTTGCCCCCAGGGGGACATGCTAGGGCTTAAATAACCAAGGGCATTTTACAAGCTGTGCTGAAAGAGAGGGTTGAAGCTCAGTGTATGTCTGGAGTGCAAAACACTGCATTGTTTTTACACTCATCCACAGTTTTTCCTATTGTGGGATTTACAAGGACGAAGTCAATTATAAGTCCGATAATTTAGCTTCGACCTGGAGTTATTACACCATTGCAGAGTCAGTTACTTTTATGATTGCGCTGTTTTATCCAAAGTTCAACCAAAAGCACACACTTGAGATTTATTGAACGCATGGTGCTTCAACCTCAGGGATGATAAATCACTGAAATTAAATTCATACACAATCAATGGCTGCAACTGGAAACTGTAAGAGGTTACATATATTGTATTTATGTGTGTGTGTGTGTGTGTGTGTGTACAGGACACAGACCTGGCATTTTGGAGGTAATGCATAACCTTGATTACTGCGATGTGCTCGTGATTGGAGAGGAGTTGAATCCAGAGCACGAGAGCTTGGAGATCCACCACAGCTCTCTCCTGGGCAAGCATCTAGATGCCACTAACTCCACCTCTGGAATTTCCATCTATGGTAGTAATTATGCCAATATCTGGATTTCTTAGACATGTTATACTGGTGTGGGTTGTGCTGGTATGAATGGATCAGACAGCAGATACTGCTGGATTTTTTTTAAAACCCCCTGAATCACTTCTGGTCTGATAATAGTCCATCAACAAAAAAGGTCTGTCAAAAGTGTCTTGTGTGCAGCATCCACAGATTTCCACTGATTGAGGACTAAAGTATGAACAACGCAAACTGTGCAGCTACCGTCTCTGACTTTACATCTACAAGGTGCACCAACAGAGTGGACAGAGTCTAACCCAGTGTTTAGAAACTCGAAGAGCAGTGCTGTGTCTGATCCACTCCTACTAGCGCATCAAACACTAACACAACCATCACATCAGTGTTACTGCAGGACTGAAAATAATCCACCACCCAAATCATCCAGTGCCTTTTATTATGTGTTGATTTTTGAATGTCTAGCTTTTTTATTCATAGCCCACAATCCCAAGCTCACACACAGTAATAGATTTTTTTTCTTTGCTTCTCTCCACTCGAGAGCAATTTGGTCACTTAGAGAGGACATTCAGATGGCTATGACATTATTTGAAGTGGTATAAAGAGTTTCTGTGAGCCACTTCTGCTTCTGTTCTGAATGATTCTAGCCATTCGGCACAGGGCCTGTTATAGTACAACTTTGTTTCATTTCCATTTTTATCCAAAGTTCTTCCATTTTTCCATATTGCCAATTCCACCCACTCGCTAGGACTCCCTGACACCCTCACCAAGCTGTGAGGACTAGTAATGTCTTTACTCCAGGTCATGTTAAGGTAGCTACTGCTTCTTTTCAGACCGATAGAACTGCAATGTCTTTGGAGAGCTGAACACACTTGGAGGAGAACACTAAGGGCCCAACACACCTTCTGCAGAAGACACACTTCATGCCCAGATACTATTGGTTTAATTTAACATGGAATATATAGTATGAGACCAACATAAATATTCTGGGATCTTTTATTAATTTTCTATTTCATGTTTTAATTATTGCTAATAAAAACAATTATGTGGTGTAAAGATATATTTGATATTTCAGGTCAGGATTTTAAAATGGTCAGCATTTAAAGTGGTATGACATTATGGCTGTGCTCACATTACTCATTAATTAGTTAAGATTTTTTCGCTCAGATTGAATTTGGCTGTTCTGATGGTTCACATTCATAACTCTAAGTGGCCTGTATCTGTTTTAATGTGAACAAATGTGTCTCTGATATGCCACACATTCAAAAATGTAACACTGTTGTATTAAAACTGGGAAAACAGACACATTAGTTACTCGTGTATGCATTGCATTTTGCAGCAAACAGGGAACAGCTCATAGCCTATGTTCATGAATATAACGAGAAGGTGGAATAATCCAGCCAGCTTTTTCTGCTGTGTCAAGAGATCGGATGAATCTCAAATGTCTCCCTCAGCACTATGTAGTGCACAGTGTAGGTCATAAAATAACAATTTCCTCATTCAAGTAGTGTGTTGTATTTAGAAACAATTAACAATTTATATTTGACTAAAAACACATCTTGCTGCTAAACTACTGCACTGTCTGGGTTTAGTAGTTTTAGTTTTATAACATGTGAAGTGCACTATATAGGGAGTATAGCATTATTATGGATTCACTCAAGAATCTCATCCATAGTTGTTATGCTGTCTGACAGAGAACCATAGCACTGAGTACATGAGTACAGGGAAAAAAAAGATATCAAATCAGATTTCGCCGCATACATTCCCATGCACGCATTTGACCTAGGATCACATATGAAAGTGACTTAAATCTAATTTGATATGTCCACACAGCCCTAAAACATCAGCTGAGACATTTTAACCAAATAAATAAATACATAAATAAAATCATATTTGAGTCACTTCAGCCTGTTACTGCAAACATTAAAAAATTAAAGAACCTACAAAAGGTTTTTTGAGTGATGCTTTAGAAGAAACACTATTGGTTCTATAAATAACCATTTTTGCTAATATGTATAAATGGGTAATGGACCTTAAATTCGAGTGATGGACTTTAAACCTTTAACAAGTTTTTCACACTTACACATCTCTTAAATAAACATGGATAATTATAGAACAAATTATGGCGTCTATTGCTCAAAGAACCTTTTGAAGCATCTTTAATTTAAGAGTTAAATTTTACCATGCTAAGTGTTAGAAAGTCCCTCAGCATAGAGTTCTGAAACCCTGGAACTGGATTCTCAGTAACAAAACATGTCATTTGACCAGAATAGGATTTTACTGATATCTTACTCTTGCAGTGAGAATTTGATGGCATTTAGCTACATACTGTTAGCATGAGTGAGGTCAGGAACTGATGTTGGATGACAAGTTTTGAATCACAAATGACACACTAACCCATCCAAGAAGCATGGTTCCTTCAGTCTAGAGAACACAGTTACACTTTATACCTCTCTAGCTTACACTTCGCATTGACTGTGTTGACCTTAGGCCCATGTGTTAATCACCTGTCTCTGCAATGGGTGGTCCTTAAAGTAGTGCACATGACCTAGAAGAAAATATATAGTGGTCAGACATGTGGAAAGCAACTGTCTGCACAAATTTTGGCTGTGTTAACTTGTCCTGTCACTGATAGATGACCTGTGTGCTGGTCTTTGATTGGTCTCAGGTGTGGACTCCATGGCACATTACGAGCAAGCCATCCAGCAAGTGAGGTACCGCAACTGGCGCCCAGCCAGTCTGAACGAGAGACGGTTTCGGCTCAGCTGCTCTGAACTGAATGGTCGCTACACCAGCAACGAGTTTAATTTGGAGGTCAGAGTCTGTCCTCAAATGCCTTGAATCTTTTTTCCTGCATTTTTTTTTTTTGGTCACAGATTCACCCATTATCTCTTGTCCCATGTCCTACCTACCTCTCAGATCGAAGTGCTGCACAGTTCACAAATTTTGGAACATCCCAATCACATGGCCGTTGAATCCCAATACATGCGACCAGTTCATCATCCGCTTGTGGTCCACACGGTCTCCTCGGACCACATCTCAGGTAAAAGCACCACTCACCAGAATATGTTTTTTGCAAATGACATCATGTCACTGTGTGATAAGAACGCTCATAAAACTTAGGGTTTGTGTTGTTTAAAGTTGCTCAAAATATCTACTAACATGTCACAAGGAGGTTGTATCTAGTACCAAATCTGTAAGACTTTGACTAAAAACCAACAGCAAAAATAGCTTAAGAGCTTCTGCCTGCACTTAGGACGAGTCTAAATGCAGATTCCTATTTAGTAGCATGTTTGAATTTAGCTGTGTTTCTTGTAGATGACCAGCGCACAGCCACAGCACCAACCCACAACCTTAAATACTGCAGCAGATGCCAGAATGTACATGTCGCAACATTTTAAGGTGGAATGGCAAAAATTATTTGATTGTACCCCTATGTTCTGAGGGTTTCCACCAGTGATGGATTTAAATTCTTTAAAAAATTAAACTGCAAAAGGTTTTTTGAGCAATGCCATAGAAAAAACATTTTTGGTTCCATAAAGAAATTTTTTTCCTAAACGTGTCAATTTGAATTTGCTTAATTTGTTTATTTCCTTTGTTACTGGTTCACGCAAATGTCAGAAGTAATACCTCATATTTAATTGGTTTAACAGTGTTATTTGACATTCCACCATTTGCCTGTCAGTTCAGTGTGGAATGCAGCATGAAAATTGAGAAATGTACACCAAATTTTCTCCAGGAGGGAACGCGATCCCTCAGCATTTGGAAAAAGCAGAAACAAGAAAAACAACTGAGACATGCTGCCAAAGGAATGAGATGCTGGAGATCAGCTGCACATGAGTTTAAGGTCCCCAATGGCTAGAGGGTTATAAATGCACCCTTAGCATTGCCCTTCAGAGTGATGGATCACCATCAAATGCACTTGGATGTCTTTAGAGTGATGTTTGTGACCCACAACTAAACATCCAGCATCTTACCATTGACCTCACTAAAACTGTGGTGGCTAAATGCTATCAAACCCTCACAGCTATGTTCTGACATATAATGTAAATCATTCCCAGAAAAGTAGAGGCTGATACTGCAGCAAAGTCAGGCAGGTCTGTGTGCCTATAAATATTCTTAATTTCAGAAGAAACATTGGATAAGATGGTGACCAACAACTATACAGTTAGGAGAGTGAGGGACGGAACCACCCACACTTTTGATGGAGGTATAAAATAATAAGTCTGCCTTTCCAATTCTGTAACACTGTGTTGTTTATAAAGCATAAAATAGTCCCTTATGTGGGAGTTAGATATGTAAGAGACATGTTTGGTGTGCATTTTGGTATTTTTCTGCAGGCAAACCTGTTCTGCAATGCTAGGCAACGGTGTGTGTGGATGATCCACACACATACAAGCAATGGTATATTGTTGGTGTTGAAGAGCTGCAAGGATTAGACTAAGCCTTCTAGCTCATACAAACACACACCAGGGACACCAGTGAGCTCCCCAAGGGCACACGGGACACACATGATTGCAGCCAGGAGAATCCAGCTCCCAGAGAGTGAGAGAGGTGTGGAACGACCGAATAAGAAATGCTCAGTTATAGGGACACACAGATCATTTTTCATTTTTCCAGCCAATTGCCAGGCAAATCTCAAGCTGTTTTTGTTAGCCATTTTGCTACAAGGCAGGCTTGCCTATAGTCCATTTGCTCATCCAACAATATGTATTGGCTAACAAGCTAAACGACTGCTGGTGGTTGGCTATAACATCTGCATGGATTTACAGACAAATCGCTTAATGAGCAACTACTTACATTAACCATGAATTATTTAAAGAATGGCCTAGTACCAGTGTTTTGGCAGCTTATTTTGATTTAGTTTTAGCCTTAGTCTATTGACACAAATGTGTATTAGTTTTTGTCTAATTTTAGTCATCTTTACTGTTAGGCCATCAAAAGGCCATAAATGAATACATTTCATCATTTTTGTTAAGCAAATTTATTCAAAAGCCAAAATGGCTATACATTCAAGTTTTCTGGGTAGCATGTGTGAGCCACTTGAGTCTCTAAGAACCAAGTTTGAGTTGAGAGAAGTTTATAGACTGTGAGTTGAGTTTAGGGCTAGGCCAGGTATCAAATCCCTGGGGACCTGGATTACATCAAGTCTCAAGTCTCTCAGAACTGGATCTTAGTCTAATTGTAAGGCTCTGGGATGTAAGTCTGAGTAGTCTTGAGTCCGAGTTTAAGTATACAGTGATCCCTTGTTTTTCACGGGGGATGCGTTCCAAGACCACCCGTGGAAAATGAATTTCCACGAAGTAGAGGAAAGATATTTTTTATGTATTTAACGAGTAAATTGGACTTTTAAAACCCTCCCTGTACTGTTAACAACCCACCCTTTGCATTAAACAGTGATTCTATAATGTTTTCAGCTGGAACTACATGTGATATCCTACAAGTTTCTTTAATAGAGTAATTCCTAAACTGTGATATAGCGTAATTAAATTTCACTCGGATGTGGACATGAACAATACATATACTGTACGTAAGAAATACTTGTAAATGATATATTTTGTCACCTAGAGGCCTAGTCTAATACATGTAAATAATTTTAAAAAATACTTTTAATTTACACACCAAAAGAATATTATATTTTTAGGCGATACAGCGGCCATAAGCCCCCTTGAAAAAAGTAGTAGAAAAATGTAGTGAATCCGCAAAAGATGAACCACGAAGTAGCGAGGAATTACTGTATAAGTCAAAACCTGAGTCTGATCTTGGGACTCTGGGTTGAGAGTACCAGTTGAGTATACATTCAGGCTTTGGAGACTAGGCCAAAGCTTAAGTTTCTGGGAACCTAGTTTAAATCAAGTCTCTGGGAACTGAATCTCAGTCTAGTCTCAACTCTCTGGGATGTACTGTAAGTCTGAGTGAGTCCTAGATCAGGAATATGGGTCAAAATTGTGTCTAATCTCAATCTCAGAATTGCAGGTGACCACAAACCGCTGTAGAAAAGGACTGCAATGATGACTTGCCATTAACCAAAGTACAAAAAATGTACCAAATTTCATTGAATATTGTCCAGTTTTGAACTGGAAATGTTTGCCCCTGCTCTGTAGGAAGGAAAGGATTAAGAAACAGCAGGCAACTCTCATGGCTCACATGCTAACAGCAAAATTTACATGTCCTGTTTTGACCTTGTGCTATGCTTGAATCAATTTTATATGTATGTGAAATAGTGGTAGGCACTTTTTTTTCCCCTCATGTTTGTAAGTCTCATACTGACAACCTGTCAATGCTCAGCTGGAAGCTGCCTACTTCTAAATTCCTGGATGTACATTTTTTCCAACCTAACTAGGTCACCACAACTTTATGTCATATCAAGAGCCACAGTAGCCTTGATAATGACCACGATGGCAAATGGTTTATAAAATTCATGAATGAAGTCAGGTGCTGGAGACGATTGTCACGGGGGAGTGAGGAGTAGATTTTACGGAAGCGGACACACTCGCTACAACACAGACCATTTAATAAAGAGAAAACACAACAAACGAACTTAACAAGAAACACGAAATAGCACGACTTATAAACATAGGAAGAGCAGGAAACAGGGTAAGCTAGAGATCAAAGGCGAAACGAGAAACGAGAAAACAAGCTAGAGAAACACAAACGAACTAGACGAGAAAGACGAATGGGGCATGAAAGGAGCAAGAGAGACGGGTAAGCGTGAGGACGAAAATATAACATGACAAACGACAAAACATGAACAGCGCAAAACTACAAATGACAAACAACGAAACAACGAAAACAAAATGACCGATACCAGGAAGTGAGGGAAGAGGGCTTAAATACCAGAACAAACTAGACACACCTGACACGGATAACGAGGGAAAAGAAGGCGGGACAAAGGCAGAGAATAAACATAAACAAAGCCATGTGCGGAGATAGGAAAACAACAAACAGATAGAGCCACATGGAAGGGAAAAACAAACAAGAAAATGTCAAGATGTGACAAAGATGTTACTGTAATCTGTAATCTGAAAAAATGTAACTATTGTAACCCTAAGCATATTTAAAAGGTACACAGAGTTAAATATTGCCCTAAATTTGGTCATATTTGTCATCACAACAGTAGCAAATAAAAACTTTATATAAATTAATATATAATTATTACTATAATATTTATAGTAATTGTGCCTCCTTGTTTCAACACTCAAGGTCCATTCTCAACGGTTGACAGTACAGGAGTACTTTGCAGTTCTATAATTACAAACTGTAGTTCATCTGCTGCTCTGCATACATTTTGCTCCCTTTCATCCTCTTCACCAATGGTCATGGAATTTCAAGTATCCCTCCAGTGGTCCAAGGATACCCACAGGACCATCACAGAGCAGGGTTGAATTGGGTGGTAGATCATTCTCAGCACTGCACTGACAGTTTAATGTGGATTAGACCAGCATTTTTTTGACAGCCATTCAAAGCCTTATAGACCACCAAATTTGCTAGACCTCTCAATTGTGAAGTAAGAATATTGAATTTGAGATTGTTATACATAGCTAAAGCAATGCAAAGTGTCTCCTCAATCCATGTCTACAACGACTGGTCAAGCATAGTGTACAATTTGGAGTGCACGCTGGAGTCTGTGTAACAACATCTGGAGTTGGAGGTTTTTTCTTGGCTGATGAATACCTACAAACTATAACTCTTCTGGAAAACATTTGGTTGTAGGTCAATATAATGACCCAGTACACACCACTAAGAGAAGATCAAGACTTACTTATCAAACAAAGGCTGCTGGTGTTCACAGTGCAATGCAAAGTCCACACCAGAGGTCAGGCCTCAACAACGCTAAATGTCTTTGTGATGACTTGTATAATTAGAAGCAGAAAATGCGAGCTATTTCTAAGACATGGAAAAAATTCTCTGAAGGTTTCTTGGGAGACCCTGTTAACTTGTATCTATTGCAATTTAGTAAATGAAATTCCAATTAAATGAGTGATCTCTGATCTTGGCTTTTGCTTTCTCTTTGAACACAGGCACACCCCCAGCAGCCACAGTAGTTATAGTGATATGTATTGCTGCCCTGGTAGCCATTGTAGTCCTGGGCATCTACCGCATTCACACCACCCATCTGGAAGGCACGAAAGGGGATGATGATGGAGGGAAAGAGCCAGAGATGGACTGGGATGACTCCACCCTCACTATCACTGTCAATCCTATGGAGGTAAGTCATAAGCACTCTTAAAGTCTTAAAGATTTTAGACACACCTAATAATGGGTGTTTTCAGCTAATTCATGCTGCATTTCATTTGAACTCAGATGTAGGAATTTCTGAGTTCCAAGTAGGAATTTTCAAATTCAGTTCAGAATCCAAGATGTCTGCTCATAAACAGTTGGTAAAAGCAGTAGTATCATTCTGTTTATCTACTTTTGTCTCATTAAATCAGTCCTAAACATAGTATCATCCAAATGCTTTATGTATGTAAACTGGAACACATGGTGGATCCAGATCCTACCTGGAATCACTGGGCGCTAGACAAGAACATACCCTTAACTGGGCACCAGTCCTTTGCAGGCCAACACACACTCACACTCACACATTCACACCTATGAACACTTTTGAGTCACCAATCCACCCAACAACATTTTGGAATCTGGGAGGAAACCAGAGCACCCAGAGGAAACCCATGCGTACACTGGTATAACACACCAAACACCTCACAGTCACTCTAGGACCCTGGAGTAGTGTGACTGCGACACTACCTGCTGCGAATGAGATTTTATTAATAATTTATAATATTTAGTAATAATGTGTGAGTGTGTGTGTTGCCCTGTGAAGGACTGGCGCCCCCTCCAGGGTGTATTCCTGCCTTGTGCCCAATGTTTTCAGGTAGGCTCTGGACCCATGGTGACCCTGAACTGGATAAGTGCTTACAGATAATGAATGAATGATCACTGTAATATTGGACTTTTTTACTTTTTTTCAGTCCCCATTTCAGTGTCCTGTTTTTTTTTTTTTTTTTTTTTTTTTTTTTTTTTTAACATATAGGGGGACAATATGTCAGTCATGGAAAGGTTCTGGAAAATATAAATATAATTCCATGCTACCCTAACTTGTGCTGTCCCCTTCTTGCACAGCTGGCAATTCTGCAACAAAATCTGATGCAATACAAGCCAGTGCTGATGTAATCCACAGCCCTATTGTAAGAGTTTAGGTGTTTCAGTTTAGAAGTAGGTGAAATAACCTTCAGAATCTTCAGATTTAGGTGTCATTTTTCATCTTTGTGTTATTTGGCTACATACTGCAAGTGTATTCTTCCACTGATGAGTCCTTCAGGAGCTGAACTGAATGCCTAATGTATGACTGTTAATATATTAAGTAAGTGATAATAAATGCACTATTTTGGATTGTGTTGTTTTGGTCAAAACCAGAACATCGATGGCCCCCAGAGCTCCGGAGAGACCAGGGAGGAGGAGCGGATGGAGGATGAGGTGGACGACGATGAGGAAGAAGACGAATTGGCTGCTGATCAGTCCAGCGGCGAGTCAGAGGACAGTGAGGAAGAGGAGCAGACAGAAGTGATGGGCAAAGTGAAGGGCAAACTAGAGTGGGACCCCTCTACGTTACCCTATTAATGCCCCACCCACTGCCCGCCCCCTCCCCCCTTTAACCTGCACGCACGCACAGGATATATACAAACATTTCCCCAAATACAGACCCACAAACAAACACACACATACTTAATACACTCACAAATCCAGAAATCGTTGCCTGAAAGAATCCAAGGTCCTTCATTTATTATTGAACTGACCCATAATCCGCCCAGAACGTTTTGGCTGCCAATCGCACATGGCATACTCTAATGCAATGTCTCTCTCTGTTGGTCAACAGTGGAACCGCACCCACATATTCACACTCCAGTTGGATGCTCTAGAAGCATGCTTCCTCCATTTGAACTAAATAAATAAATAAATAGTAAGTTAATATTTAGTAATGAAAACTACCAAAATATATATAAATTACATAGCATTTCATAATTATGACTTAGAATTCCATAACTGTGATTGTTATCTCCTAACAAGAAGAAATCCCATCATTTATTACAATAAAATAATAATAATAATTACAACATGCTTAGTCATAGGGTCTCATAATTATACGTTGCTTAGTCATACCTGTGGGATAGCAAGATATAGTAATGACATAGAAAGGCTTAATTATGAGATTGCAAGCCATATTGGACTGTGAGTCATAATTATGAGATGCGGGGTAAATATGAAATGCTATATTATGATTATGACAGCAAGTAAATTCTTTAAAATAGCAAGTAATCATTAAAAGATAGCAAGTCATATTTTAGGATAATGACTCGTTATTATGAGATGCTAGCTAAATATGAGATGTTAAGTCTTAATTATGGGATAAGTCTTCCATTAATAACTTATTATTAAATGGATTTGTATTTGCTTCAAATGGTAGAAATGTGTTTCCATCATAAGAGTGTAATATGGTAGCCTGTTTCAACCAATTCCAACAGGCTTTCATAATAAGAGTTGTAGCAGTCTAGTCTTAACAAATCTGAGAAAATGGCATTAACAGGCAACTTATTGTATGGATGCACAAACACAGGAATTATAAAAAATCCACATCTCGGGGATGGTCTAATGCCTTTCACTGAATAATTAGATAAACATAATAATGTCAGGTTATTATTAATTTTTTTTTTTGTTTGTTTGTTTGCTAAAAACGATAGCTTCATTTTGCCGCGCTTTTTCCGTTCCTGTCCTAAAATAGCAAACACTGAAGATTGCATTCGTTTGCAATGTGAAATATTTTCAATTGTTTTTTTGCAATTAAATTACTAATTACTAATACTAATTTTAAAAATCTCTATATTTTTCATTTGAATTTTAGCAAAAATGTTTATTTTAGATTCTCAGAGAGATTGTTTTGTTTGTTTCCTTTTCACACATTTGTCTTTAACAGAGGTATATAATGAAAAGTAGATGACATCTTCGGGGGAGAAAGTAAAAAATAAAAATACAACAAAAACTAACTCGTTTTTTGATAGGTTTTCTTTTCTTGTCTTCTTTTTAGTTGAATTCTTAAGGCTTTGTGGTCTTAGAAGGAGTGTACAATTTTTTATGCCTGTCTTCTGTAAATAGAGTAGAGTAGTCAAAATGGTCTCCCATCCAATCCTTCACATTTGTGTCCACTCTTGCTTGCCGTAGAGGAAACCCCCACCCTCTCCACTCTGTGTGTTAGCAGTTAATCTGTCCATTTTCCACCTTTGTATTTCAATCTAGTCCTCTATTTCAATGCTGTTTTTAACATATTTGTCCAAATTTAATTGAGCCAAAAGAGTTTTTTCAAATGCACCCATGGGACTCTAGTAAGTTCCTGATTGGCAGGAACACTTTTCAATTAATCATCTACTCTAGACTCTAGATATTCTGGAAGCTTATAAAAGAAATGCCATGTTTTACACTAAGTTCTTCTAAAATAAAAATAATGAATAGGTGGTCTTCCCCTTTGCTACACCCCTACATGTTTGCTGTACTAAAACTACCCTTAGCAAAAGTAAAAGAATCACCACATTTAGAGGAATGTTCATCCAGAATTTTTACTGCATAGCAAATAAACAAACCACAAACATGAAACAAAAAAATCGTTTAAAAGCTGAACATTGTAATTCCACAAATAATATAAACTTACATTAACATATTTTAATTAAGGTTTTTTTTATCAATTGTGGAGTCATTGTATGAAAACATGTGTAAATGTAAAAATAAATGAGAAATGATTAATTAGTACATTTTATGTCCCATAAATCATTAGGGGTTTTTCCGAAGGCCACATGGCCACTGCTATATGGTTTTACATTATGTTTTCCGAAGTGTAAAACACTGTGTATATTTATACTTTATGTAAGTACCCACTCACTGGACAAGGACAGCATGTAGTGCATTTTTAATAAGAATGCACTTACCCCCTTTGGCAAGGCCATCCTCTGTAGGCTAATTAGCCAGCTGAGCAAACTTTGAGCATAACATACTACATGGCCAGAAGTATTTGGACACCAACTTACCGGTGAGTCTTGGCAGCAGGCATGTATGGTTGAACACCTATGTCAGTGATGGATTCACTCTAAATAAATGTACATCTTGTATTTGTAAAGCTTTGGAAATGGTTTATTAAAATAAAAATCCACCTCTTTAAGGAGTCACTTATCAAGCGTCACTTGATTCTAAGAATTAATAGGATAGCCCCCTTGAAATGGCATTAAAGATTTTCCCAATAACATGTTAAAAACTGTATTAAAATACAGGTTCTTTCACTCTTAATCCCTTTCCTCATACCCCCTGTCATCGTATGTCAAATAGGAGGAATGTCTTCATCCTGTAACATAAATTCAGCATAGGCAGAAGTCTTGGAATGAAAAAAAATAAATAAATAAAAAAGGAAATTTGCATAAATTTTGACTAGAAAATATCAGTTTGTGTGTGAAGGCAGTGACAGCCTGGCTTTGCCTGACTTTTATTTTGAAAATTAGCACGCAAATGAGCACCTTAACATGGAGTTCCATGCAGCACAGTACAATGTATAATTACATGCAATATGTAAAATACCATTTTTGAGCAGATAAATCCCATTAATCGGATCATTATGGATTAATCAAGATTCATAAAATCTTCTGAAGAGTTTTTAAAAACCCATCAGTAAGACCTCAGTGAAGTACATATATTCTGAGAATGTGAATTAATGATCTACTATTGTTGTCATATTTACAGTTTATTTTTTATTATTATTTTTATTTATTATTATTATTATTTTTATTGTTATTATTTTTATTTAATTTCTTTTTTTGGTAGAGACACTTAAAAACTAACAACCAATGTCTTCTGACTTTTGAACACACACTAATTCTGGCTTTACAGGTTGACTCACACTCACTTACACAGGCACATACACCATATTTTAATGTTTATTTCCATCCTGATTCAGTTTAAATCACATTATCTTACATAGAGCAGCACACACAATTGAAAAATAGTTTTCCAAGAGGGGTGGCACAGAAGCGCTGCAGGTAGTGTTGCTGACACACAGCTCCAGGATGCTGGGGTTGAGGGCTTGAGCCCTGCTCTGGATGACTGTCTGTGAGGAGTATGGTGTGTTCTCCCCGTGTCCATGTGGGTTTCTTCCGGGTGCTCCGGTTTCCTCCCATGGTCCAAAATCACACACTGGTAGGTGAACTGTCTACTCAAAAGTGTTGTAAGTGTGTGAGTGAATGTGTGATGTGCGTCCTGCGAAGGACAGGTGCCCCCTCCAGGGTGCGTTTCGACCTTGTACCCAGTGATTCTGGGTAGGCTCCGGACACCACAACCCTAAACCCTGGAAATGCGTTTACAGACAACGAATGAATATATTTCAGTATATTTCAACCTATTACATTTCATATTTATTCATCTTCTGCAAATGCTTCATCAAGCTATGGCTTTTGGCATACACTCATACCCAGTACAAGTTACAATATTAATTAATTATATTACACATGTAAAGGACTATAGTGTGGTGTTCCAAATGTGACAAAACATGACCATGTAATCCAGCTTGGAAAACCACATAAATCACACTTCCCCTTTGGACTTCTTAACTCTGGAAAAAAATTTACTAAAACATGTTCCAGTTGTCAGAAAAATTAGCAGGATCTCATCTATCAAGCCAAAACAGTCCCGCTATTATCATCATTACTGTAATCATAAATAAAATGGTTCATGGAGAAGTCGGATCCCTACGACAGGCTTCAACATCTAAATGTTTCTGCGTACATTATTTATTGGGTGCTAATGGGTTATTAATTATTAAGAAGCAGACCTTTATAGAGTGGCAAGAAATCTCATTTTGATTTACTCCCTTTTTTGTGATTTTTAGACTTCTGGATCTGTGCATTGGACTCCATGTTAAATCTGTAGCCGTGCTTAGGAGGTGTCATTTCCATCATTTACTGACTTCTGTGCTTGTGACGTCATCCCTTGTAAGACCCCACCCACCCACTTCACCCCACCCCACTCCCTGATCACGGCTATGTTTGGCTAGATCTTTTTACCACGTGTGTAATAGAAGAATATTAAAAATAAGAATAAGAAGAAAAATCTTTTGAAAAGATTGACCCTGTAAAATCATGTAAGACTATTCTTTTATATATGTTTCTCTCTCTCTTTTTTTTTTTTTTTGTTTTTGTAAAAGGTTTGGGTTTTACTCTTTCTTTGGTGGTCACTGCAGCACTTTCTGTACATTGACCAATAAAGACTTTCCTTAGAATGAGTGAACGTGTCTCTTTCTGTTCTGAATGCTGAGTTGAATCCGTATGTGTGTTATGACCTGCGATTCCAGCTTAAAAGTGAAACATTTTCATGTATACCCCTGATACATTTTTGTTGTGCCAGATGTTAATTGTGGCCCAAGGCATGTAGAACAAAGGACACAGCAAAAGTAATCAAATAAATTAAGCCCAATATAGTTGAACACATTGCAAATCTGTGGAAGCACTGGCTTGTGTCAAGACTCTGGTCAAACAATGGTTAATATTATCAATGTAGCAAGTCTCGTCAACTCTACAATTATTTTAACTTAAGCTAAGGTTTGCTAAGGTATTTCAATTCCAAGTCTCTCCCCTTTGACCCAGCATGATGCAAGTCACCTCTCAATGTAGCAGAATTGATGGTTAGCATTCTACTACAAGTGTGTTGTGCTGTCTAATTATGTGTTAGTCGCAGGCTGAAAGGATGATATGAAAGACATATGAAAGGAGCTGTAGTGTCCTTGTTCTCACAAGGTGAGCAGACCTCATTAACCCCATTGTCCGTCATGATGTAAGTCAAATATAATAGCACCAGAATTGGTAGTTAGTGTTTTCCTCCAAGGCGGCACGGCGGTGCAGGAGGTAGTGTCAGTCAGTCAGTGTCAGCGCAGTCACACAGCTCCAAGGACCTGGAGGTTGTGGGTTCGATTCCCGCTCCAGGTGACTGTCTGTGAGGAGTTGGTGTGTTTTGGGTTTCCTCCGGGTGCTCCGGTTTCCTCCCACAGTCCAAAAAACACACTTTGGTAGGTGGATTGGCGAGTCCGTAGGTGTGAGTGAATGTGTGTGTGTGTGTCTGTGTTGCCCTGTGAAGGACTGGCGCCCCCCTACAGGGTGTATTCCTGCCTTGCGCCCAATGATTCCAGGTAGGCTCTGGACACACCGCGACCCTGAATTGGATAAGCGGTTACAGATAATGAATGAATGAATGTTCTCCCCCAAGTGTGTTGAGCTGTCTAATGTAACATTTCATGCCTTATGTTCCTTGTATTCACTGGGTGAGTAAACCTCACTACCCCATCTTCCAGCATAAAGCAAGTCACCTGTCATAGTGCCAGGATTGGTAGTTAGTGTTCTTCAGTATGCCAAGCTGTCTAACTGAACAGTTCTGGGTATAACTCTGGATTCTCATCCTCTTGCTGTCTGGTTGGGAAGGAATGCCCTCCACTCCCTATCTGTCTTGATGCAAGTCATTTGTTATAGTTATATCCACATGTATAGTGTTAATGTGTGACCTCTGGATGGCAGGTGCAGAAGTCCTCTAATTCAGACCTTGGATGCAGGTTCCAGGCCAGGTTTTTTAAATGGCCAACTGGTGTGACACTATAGCTGCAATTACTAAAGTGCCTGGCTATTCATGTAGAGAGTCATACAGGCCATTGTAAAATCCTGGTCTGGAACTTGGATCAAAGGTCCAGATTGATGACCTCTGCTCTAGTGGTTCAGTATGAGCAAAGTCCCAAGCTATATAGTAAGAGCATAAAGGCTATTTGTTTATGATCAGCCAGTGCACATGTGCTGATATTCTTTAATGTAAAAAAAGCATTCTAAAGCATATTTTAGTTGCTGTTTACACATGTACACTTGATTTTTATTAATATCCTAAAATATTGTTCATTCATTCATTCATTATCTGTAACCGCTTATCCAATTCAGGGTCGCGGTGGGTCCAGAGCCTACCTGGGCACAAGGTGAGAATACACCCTGGAGGGGTGCCAGTCCTTCACAGGGCAACACAGACACACACATTCGCATCTACAGACACTTTTGAGTCGCCAATCCACCTACCAACGTGTGTTTTTGGACTGTGGGAGGAAACTGGAGCACCCGGAAGAACGCACCACACTCCTCACAGACAGTCACCCGGAGGAAACCCACGCAGACACAGGGAGAACACACCACACTCCTCACAGACAGTCATTCGGAGCAGGAATCAAACCCACAACCTCCAGGTCCCTGGAGCTGTGTGACTGCGACACTACCTGCTGCACCATTTAATTCAAAGTTCATTCATTCATTCATTCATTATCTGTAACTGCTTATCCAATTCAGGGTCGCGGTGGGTCCAGAGCCTACCTGGAATCATTGGGCGAAAGGCAGGAATACACCCTGGAGGGGGCGCCAGTCCTTCACAGGGCAACATAGACACACACACACACGTATTCACTCACACCTACGGACACTTTTGAGTCGCCAATCCACCTACCAACGTGTGTTTTTAGCTAATGCTCCCCCATAGATAAAGGCGGCAGATCCGGGGGGTCCATGGACACAGGGAATTATAGTAAACTGAGACGCTGGTGCTGTCGTCCCGCCGCTTCTCGCGATCACTCAGGTTTGTTGACGGTGGAGCGGAGGGATGCTCCTGTGTCTGTCATAGTCAGATCTGCCGGAGTCATTAGCCACACTCTGGAAATTTTCATATTTTCTACTTTACAAACACAAAACAGTTCAAAACTAATTCTATCCCTTTACATCTTTCCGAGTAAACAACTGCCCACCTGTCTGTCTGGACACTGATGGATGACTGTCGAGATCCTCCTCCACGCTTCAGACCAGCTGCCCACGCTCCAGCAACCACCAAGTGCCTTGAAGCTGTCCCTACACTGAAGTTCTCACGGACTACTAACTATTATCACCAGTAGATTGACCAGAGGAGGATGGGTCACCCCTTGTGAGCCTTGGTTCCTCCCAAGGTTTCTTCCTCAGCTGGGGGAGTTTTTCCTTGCCACTGTCGCCCCTGGCTTGCTCACTTGAGGGTTTTACATTTGTTTTTACATTTCATGTCAAATCTTTGTCTTACTGGAATTCTGTGAAGCTGCTTTGTGACAACATCAGTTGTGAAAAGCGCTATATAAATAAATTTGATGTTTTCGGACTGTGGGAGGAAACCGGACCACCCGGAGGAAACCCACGCGGACACGGGGAGAACACACCAACTCCTCACAGACAGTCAATTGGAGCAGGAATCAAACCCACAACCTCCAGGTCCCTGGAGCTGTGTGACTGCGACACTACCTGCTGCACCACCGTGCCGCCCTCTTAAAATATTAATTCAAAGTTATTTTGTCTTATTTCCCCAGAAGCATTTGACCAGGTATTTGACAAAGTCACCTCCTTAATACCTCAGCTCATAATGTCCTTCCACTCCAGTGCCAAATTCCTGTGTCCTGCTGCATCTCTTCCCTGCAGCCACAACATCTGTCAGGCCTGTATGGACACACAAATGAAGAATGCTGGCTCACATGACCTCCCCTACTTTGCTAAAAGCCCAACCTGCCATGCTGAGTGCCCCCTCCCAGTGTCCACTGGCATCTGGACCTTCCCCAGCAATTTATTCCTGTGCCAGGTCTTCCAATGCCTTTCCCATTTCAACAAAGCTATAATCGGGATGAATTTCAAAAACAGCGAGCTGTGCTAACCTGTGCTTCCCAATGCAGTAGGTGTTCTAGCTCACGTAATACCCAAACCCTGTCTTTGTCCCCTCCTTCTTACTCCACTCCAAAGTATATGCCCATCCACAAACAGTGTAAGATAGGGGGCCCATTCTGCACACTGCAATTTTTATTAAGCTATGTATAAAGACCCCAACCCCCCCCCCCCCCCCCCCCCCCCAAAAAAAAAAAAACAGTCGACTCAGAAGTGTCCATAGGTGTGAGTGTGTGTTGCCCGGTGAGGGACTGGTGCCCCCTCCAGGGTGTGTTTCTGCCTTGCGTCCATTCCAGGTAGGCTCCAGACCCACCGTGACCCAGAACTGGATAAGCAGTTACAGACAATGAATGAATGAAATATAGAAATTTATACAAAATAAATTGGATTAAATCAGAGCACCTTGAGGGAACCCATGCAGACACAGAGAGAACATACCACTTTTCACAGATGGTGTAAATGTAGCTAAGGTGTGTAGGTTCAGTAGTTTAAGTTTGTCTGACATACTTGACATGTGTTTCCCTTTGACATGTGTTTCGCCACTCCTTCACATGGCAACACAGACACACACACACTCACTCACACACTCACACCTACGGACACTTTTGAGTTGCCAATCCACCTACCAACGTGTGTTTTTGGACTGTGGGAGGAAACCGGAGCACCCGGAGGAAACCCACGCGGACACGGGGAGAACACACCAACTCCTCACAGACAGTCACCCAGAGCGGGAATCGAACCCACAACCTCCAGGTCCCTGGAGCTGTGTGACTGCGACACTACCTGCTGCGCCACTGTTTTTTTGAGGCACTGTGGAGAGTCATGATGCATGGTACCTACGCTACTCCACTTTACTGTACTCATCTTTTTGCTTTTCCATTAGGCAAATTTGGAACCTGTTTTTTTTAGTACCTGCTCACTCACTGGGGTTCCATGTCAGCTGAGTAGGGTATAAACAGTGACTTGTAAACTTTGCAGAGCACTGATTTACCAGAGAGACTTGTCACTAAATTAGGACATCCAGTACAAACTAGCCACCTGTAAAGTCTACAAGCTACTGTAGGATCACATTTGTTTTTAATGATTTAGTTCTTTGAAGAGATTTAAACCAGAGGCGTAGCCATGGGTGGGCCTGGGCCTACACAATTTATACAAAGGTTCAACCAGTCAGATAGAGCTAATTTCCACAGCAGGGCAGTGCTGATAGACTGGGAACTTACAGCTTTGCTTTTAGATAAAACTGATGTTAGCACCCTACATATCTGGTAACATAAATGACAATAATTCCATCCACGTTTGCCCAGGCCCACCCAAAGGTCAATTTCTGGCTAAACTACTGGTTCAAACATTCCTTGGATCTGTGGCTGATGGTAGAAACTAGCTAGCATTAAAGGATGCAACAACGATTGAAGAAACTCTATGGATCTGTATGGACTGATAGGCAGAGCTGTTGTCAGTCCCAAACAAAAACATGTATTCCAGCCAAGCAATGTTTAATGACACTGCCACCATTGTTTGGGTTTCCAAAACCCTCGGTTATCATTGGAGACAGTGTTTTGCAATGAAACAAGCTACATTTCAAGCTAGTGTGGGTACCATGTAGTTAAAAAGCACCATTATCTTTACAAATTTAATAAGATACAGCCCTACTTTAGGTTTTCATTTCACCCACAATTCCAACTGAAATTGAGGTTCATGGAAAACAGGGAAATGCATTCTGAAATCACTGCTTTGCAGGTATACTAGATGGTGCCCACAATGATTCCTTTCGCATCCAGGTCCAGGACACCCACAGTTCAGAGAGTGACACAGCGAAGCATGAGCTCATGGAGGAGATGGAGACCTGCTGCTTTGAGACCAACTTCCTCACACTGGGCCCAAATATACCTTTCCGAGCACATTCCGTGAACAAGCCTGGAATCAGCCAGTGAAGCGAACCACACTCTGTATGCAGCCAAAACATCATTAGCACTCACTGCCAGGTGGTCCTTTCAGAGACTCCATTCCCTTTTCTGCTCAGTCAACACAACTGCCTTTAGAGTTTCTAATTTTGCATGTGTTCTTTGTTTTGCAGTTGTGCACAGAAGGCCTGGGAGACAAGGATTCACATCCAGGCCACTTTATGCTGGATGATTAGGAGCAATGGCAGAGCCTAAAGTCTACAAAGACATCCTCTATTCCCTCCAAGCCCACCAACACATGGCCTTTTATAGAGCTGTAAATTAATTACCAGCTGCAAAGAACATTAAAAAATGAACAAGTCTTGGTAAAATATGTCTTACTCCGCAGTATTTTGGGAATATGGGGAAATAAAGATAAACGCAACAGTCCTTGTTTTAGCAGTTTAGCTGAAGTAAGCTTTTTGTGTGTGTGTGTGTGTGTGTGTGTGTGTGTGTGTGTGAGTGTGTGCTCAGGTCTTATCACAGTAAACAGTTTGGCCACAATAAAAGATAATTACTTTTCTTGGCTATATACAGTTAGTACAAATTGTGAAATAAATGCATTGTTTTCAATTCTTACTGCCAAGTGCTCAGCAAATCTTATCCTTGGCTTAAATTTATGATATTCATAATTAAGTTGATTACCAGCTTCATGTTCTTGTTATAGTCTCTTAGGGTTAATTGACTTTGCTGTAGAGACAGAGGTGGAAGGAGGACAAAGTGAGAAAAGAAACAATAATGCTGGAGAAATCACAGGTAGTTTGTGTAATTAGTTATTTGTATTTGTGTTTACACAGCTTCCATTTTGTCAATGCCCTTAAAAGGAGCTAAGTGTTGTGTTTCAGGTGGTTGCTAAGATGAAAACCTGCATGTTGAATTGAAAGGACTTCTTATATCTTTATTAATGAGACTATCAATATTAGCATACTTTCACCTTGCTCTTCAGAGTTCAGAATCCCCCAAAAGACTGCCATCAAGCAGGTATGATTTTGATGTTGGATTGTTCTCAGTGCTGCAGAGATCAGCTGCATTGCTGTTGGATTTCTGAGCACCTGTATGGTGACCTCATACTTACATGTGGCTGCTGTAGAGCATTCCATTGAATTTGTGATGTTAGTTAGGGATGTACATTGGGAAAAATATTTTTATTTAAGCATTTGTAAGAGTTAATGAATGGTTGAAAGGTAGGAGATCTATTTTCCTCCAGCAGCGGAGGCAAATGATTTATTAAACAGTGTAGATTTGCAAACCCCACAGAGGCTGTTGTGAGAGTAGCTCACTGTAGAGCAGTGTTCTTCCTGTGCTGTGTCATTCTTCCAAACAGTGCAACTGCAAAACTAAAACCTTCCAGTTTCCACTCATGTATAAGACAACAAGTTATTGTTATGTAGGACTCTTTTTACATAAGTGTAGGCATTATTTGTAGAACTCGTCAAACTCTTCTAATCACATTTGCTTAATGGTGCACATCCCTAATGCTAATCTATAGACATTTCACCAGTTGTGTACACCTTCAAATAAATTTTCCACTATGAGTGCACCTTAAACTACAAACTACAAACCTTTGGACATATACTGTATCTTAAAGCTTCTCTATAGTGGGTTCCTCATTTGCTCACCTGCTCCAGCAGACTCCTGCATTGCTCATAGCCTGAATTCCAGAGCCCTGAGGCTAGATCTTTAAAATGCTGTGAGTGTGCCAGTGCTGCTCTTTATAAATGCTCATAAGCTCAGGTCCAAGCCTACTTTACAGTCAACCAGCTGCATGGTGCTTCTGCAACCTCCTTCCATATGTGTACTGGTAAGACAGCAAATATATTCACCTCTATGACTGCATGTGCTTAGAAAATGTATCTACCTCCCACTGACGTGGAAGCCCTCATGTCCCTGGAGTGGTCTCATTGAGGGAACATCTCCAGAACCTTTAGTAAAGAAACAGAAGTGTGCCATATTCTTTCTGAGGTGGCAATGGCTCTATAATCATTGTCATGACTTCAGCCTATTTATCATATTTTTTACTAGTTTATAATATTAGGTCATAATATATAAACAAGCCTGCCCCACCCCTTACATCTGGGAAAGGTACAATATCAATCAATCAATAAATGGTTAAAAATACACATTAATAAATATTAAATATTTATTTATGTATTTCCACACTTTTTAATTTATATATTTCCACATTTCAACATTTAGTTTTTTCTGTGTTATGGTGTCAGTATACTAACTGAATTGAAGTTTCTACCTTCACTTTAAAGCAGGATTAGTCAGGTTTTATTTGTTTTGGATGGGTTCCCCTCTTGAGTTTTGGGTGAGGGGTTGTTTCCTACCATTCTCCAAAGTTATATAGAGCAGTTTCTTCAGTGCTGAGTTCAAAATAGCAACAACAGATGCTGTGATCTCCTTATTACAGGCCAGTGAAGCATCACAATGACTTTGAACCTACAATTCCATAAATATGTTCATAAAGCTGTTGAGAAAAAAAAACTGGGAACAACTTTTTTCCCCTTTTAATACCGTTTACCAGCTCTTCTTGGATAAAACAGTGGACAAAGTAGCTTTAAGAAAGTCACATGACCAGTTTTAAGTATTAGATCGACTGTGCAACTGCAATTTCTGGAGTGAATGGACCTCCATCAAATACTACTGGGATGATTTGGAGTGGTGCTTGTGGGTTCAGAGCCAATTACCTAAAGTCAGCACCTGACTTAATGTAATGTGATTATGGCTGAATGCCATAAAGTCCTCATGGTGTACAACCTTCCATGAAGATTAGAAGCTTTTACTGTAGCCAAGGTAGGGAACAAACCTCTGAAAGAAAGCCTGACCCCACACTAGTTTTGTTGACCCAGTGACACTTGTTCTGTCCAAGCCCTGGATGTTTTCCTGCTTTAAACTCATGTAAATGAGTGTGGTCACTCTGGTTAAGCCTAAGAGCTGTATCAGTATTCTGGGGCAGATGCTCTTTTTAACAGGGCATGACTCCAGTATGCCAGGAGATGAATGGCCTCATGAGTGTGCGTTATAGATTCCATCCACCAGAGGCTGAGATTTCCAGTCCAGTAATTCTCAGAACGGATAAGCTTCCATAAAGCCGGAATATTGCCAGGGAGAAGGCGTAGTACATAATTTATCTTGTGACAATAAAATAAAACAGCGGTCAGCAGTGGGGAAAAAAACGCTGCCATCTCAAGCTCCAAGGCAAAGCAAAGGTTGAAAGGTAATTATTAATTTTTTCTAGATAATTCAGCTTATCCAATACAAATATATTCATTCCGAGTTTTTTGGGGCTTGGAAAAGCGTAGAGATTTCGCTTGTAAAAATAAATAAATAAATCACCTCCTTCTTTCTACTCTCACTGACCACAGGTGCACAAACTGTCCACCTGTTGCTCTGCATACTTTGTTCACACCCCATTCATTTTATCTAATCAGTGTCCAGCCAGACAGGTAGGCAATCGTTTACATGAAAAAAGGTAGGGAGATGGAATTCGATTTGTTCTGTCTGGGTGTAGCCACAGTGTGGCTAATGACTCCAGCAGATCTGACTATAACAGCTTTAACTAAAAGGAGAAAGCCAGAAGGACACACAGACACTGGAGAACCCTGAAAAACTGGCATCCCTCTGCTGCATGCAGCGGAATGACAGCACCAGCGTCTCGTTTTACCACATGACCCCCACGGAGTATGGTATGATTTGTATGCTGCGCTGGTACGAGTGGATCAGACACAGCAGTGCTGCTGGAGTTTTTAAAAACCTGTATTCACTCACTTTTCACTCTGTGAGACACTCCTACCTTGTTGCTCCATGTTGTAGATGTAAAGTCAGAGACATTAACTCATCTGTCGCTGCACAGTTTGTGTAGGACATCTTCTAGTCCTTTATCAGTGGACACAGGACACCTCCCACAGGATGCTGTTAGCTGGATGTTTTTGGTTGGTGAACTAATGTCAGTCCAGCAACACATACTAACATACCACGATGTCAGTGTCACTGCTGCACTGAGAATGATCCACCACCCAAATCATAATTGCCCTCTGGTGGTCCTCTGGGGACCTGACCATTAAAGAACATTGTGAAAGCGGGTAAACAAAGCAACAGCTGGACAACAGTCTGCAACTGTAGAACTGCCAAGTGCTCCTCTATGGTCAGTGGAGTTGATAAAATGGACAGTGAGTGTAGATTATCATCCATAAACACATAACAAAATATTAGCTGCAACTACTCTTTTCAGTCAGTAGAGGGCAGCATATGACCTCTGCTTTGTTAACTGAGCAAGGAATTTAATGCTGCATGTTTTATGCTCTGGACTTCAAATCACACTCTTCCTCCACGTGTTTAGACCCACCTTATTATTGATCAGTGGAATTGCATTTTGTGGAATCATGGAGCTCAGTCTGATGTTTGGAATTGAGCTAGAGTGGTGTTTTTGATCCAAGACTTAAAATCCAAACCCTGGCCTCACTAATGTTCTCCTGGCTGAATGCCATCAAATCCTAACAGAAACTAATGCATATTTACTGTACAGCTTACTCAGAAGTGTAGAAGTTTTTTCCTCCAGGGGACACAACATTTCAATGATCCGTCCAGCTTATGTTTCTTATAAACTATGACTAGGCACTTTTATCTGTATCGTAAACATCAATCAACCTTAATATTATCAGTACCTCCTTGTTTCTACATTCGCTCAGCTCTACTAACCACACAGGAGCACTTATGATTTGGGTGGTGAGTTTTCAGCGTTGCTGCTCGAGTTCCAGCATCTAAAGACCTACCAGAAGAGTAGAAGGTGATGCTGCAGACAAAGTGGTTAAACTACCTATATATATGGTGACCAGACGTCCTCTTTTTGGGACATAAAATATACAACTGGCTGGGATTTCTAAATCACCAAAAAAGTGAGAGATTTTGCTCTCTGCAGTCTATCCCCTGTCCTCTTGCAATAAGCCCTTAACTCTTCCCTGTGCATTTGTAGTGGTAGGTGAGCAAAAGGGGCATGAGTTTTCAAGTGTTCAAGAGTTTAGAGCAGAATTGGGACACACTTCGCTTCACTCGCCTTCATGTGTGTACCATTGACGTTATATGTGTATAAACTGGACCCAGTGATCCCCCTGTTTTCAATGGGAAAAACTGAGGTCAATCATGTCGTGCAGTGGATTCCAAATGTTCATTTCTAAGCTATGAAGAATGTACGACAGCTTAAAGGCAAGATTCGCTGTTTTTCAGCTGAGCTCCGCTCAACATCACAGTGTTTTACTAGAGCCTCGGAAGAAATGTGTTGAAAGTGGTTAAGGTCATTTATCACAGTCATTTCTTCATGTTTGAAAGTTTTTCTGTGACCCACAAGCCTTTCAATAAAAAAAAAATAAATAAAGTCATCTCGTCTGTCCCTATAATGACATGAAAACAAGAATTTCTAAATAAATGTCTGGTTCCCAGTGATGCCCTCTTCATTTTTTCAGGTAATATTACTTCTGCTAAAATGTGGTACTTTAGTAACATTATATTTTAACTGTGATGTTTTTTAATCTTGTCAGCTCCTCTCATGATCATGAGTTTTCTGGTGTAAACAAATCACTTCTATATATCAATACAGTGCTTCATTTTGTTTTAGTTTGGAATGAACAGGGGAAAAACAGTTTTCCATAATCAGAAACTATCAGAAACTGACTAAATGTTTTTGTAATCATTTATTTTTTAATATTGTTATGGGCGAAATGTTGAATGATAAGGAGGTATTCAGATATAATTTACCACTGCTACACTGCACTCCTCTGCTGTCACTCCATCTCAGCCACCAGGGACTCGGCACACGTTGACCGGCCACAATTTATTCAGCTATTAACTTTTATTACCATGCCTCGAGCCTGGCAAGGCCGCTGACGCCGGGCTAGATCCAGAGCCATAAAACCTTGAATATGTCACCACCCGTTTTACTACAGGGACATATGTGACTGTGTGTTGTGTTTCAAGGCTATAAGATTTAATTTCATGATATACACCCACATACTGTGCGCACACACACACAGCTCCATAACGAGCATCCCCTCATTTCTATGAGAAAATGTTGGACTTGCATAACGTGATGTAATTAACATTCATCAGTATAACATGGGTTACATGAATCTCATGTCAATTACTGTCACATCTATTACATCAACAAGCGAATGCAAATCAGTCCTCAGGTGCCTTCCGATTTGAAACATCCAATTAAATATTAAATTAAAATAAAACTATTAACTATTTATTCACCAGCTCACAGGCGTTGTTAAAATGCAGATGAGTTGAGTTTTTCAAAAGCCATATAATTATAATTCTCATTAATATCGTCATCTTCTTTCCTGCATAATCCATTATAGGGTTGCGGTGGCAACAGGGTGAGCAAAGAAGCCCAGGCATCTCAATCTCCCGCAACTTCCAGCAGCTCCTCCTGGGGGATCCTCAGATATATATATAATCTCTCCAGCATGTCCTGAGTCTAACTCGGGGCTATACATGCCTGGTATACGTCCAGGAGGCATCTAATTATCCATATATGAAAGCAACGCTACCTGCTTTGCCACTCAATAAAATAAAATAATTAATAATTAAACTTAAAATAATTAACAGTTTAAGAATTTGATGTCTACAACACAGTTGTATTATTTGTAAGCTATGTGTCAATTAATGAAGTATTGTGAATACATGCATACAAACAGTAATCAAATAGATTATACTATGACTTGCATAGTTGCCAAAGCAATGCAATGTCAATGCATATGATGAATAAGCATGTGGTTACAAGTTTGTATTTGTGCTTGTGCATGGCTGCACCTTAAACCACCAAGAGCGACAAGCAGGTTCAATCTCATTAGGTATTCCAGCTGGCTGCAGGAGCTAATTAACCTAATTTGAGCCATGCCAGTGTGAAAAAAATGAAACAAACCCAAGGGCCTGCTTTGCCTTTCGCAAATGCTTTGCTTTTCCACCGAACAGCACTTAGTCATTAGAGGTAGGGCTTGATTTGAGGTGCTGGAGTCTTGCTGAATTAAGGCGCAATCTTCAATCTGGCCTCCGAACACGTCGGATGACAAATTGCACCTAATCACTTGTGGCATGTACCTAACCCGGATCCTCCTTCCCTCCTCTGAGGTCTTTGCCGGGAAACAGGGTCTTTTGAGCGAATTATAAATGATGACACAGTTAACACAGGTCCTCATTAACGAAGGGTAAAAAGTGATGAAGCAGTGGACTATCGCTCATGCAGCTGAGGCCTTTAATGGAGGCCTAATTGGAGTAGCCGTGGGGAGATGGATAGACCCACCATGGTGTTTCATCAAGGGGTGATGTCAGTTTTGACAGGGGGCAAAGGGAAGGCTTCCATCATGTAATGCTTGATGGGAAAAGGCAGGGTTTGAGGACATTAACCCTGAAAAAGTATGGTAGAAATACAGCAGAGGCCCTTGTCAAGAAACTGACAGGCTGCTACCTCAACTCTCTCCCACCCTGGTAGGGAAAAGGCCATTTGTAAAATGAACAAGCAGCTATTAAAGACTTCAGAGGTGACAAGAATATGACTAAGGTCAGTATGCAAGGAAATTAGAGGTGTCTGAAATATGCCAACTCTTGCCTGCTTTTACGTCAATTAGACTTTGAGCTTTCTTGACTATTGCAGCCTGAGGAACTAGACTGCACCCAATACTCATCCTTTGCTGCACTCTTATGTGCCTTGCTGTTTCCCTGGTAAATCTCTTTATTTGACTAAAGGGGGAGCCCTAATTCGGTCTGCTGTTACACAACTGCGGAACATTCATCTCCCATTAGCACGGAAGAAAAGTGAGACTATGCCGGGTAGCTGCCAAATGGAAATTCCACATTAGAGAGCTGAGCTTTTTATCAGGGGGGCTGTAACATTCTTTTTAGTCTATTTGGGGTTATTGGCTGCATCTGCGTCATGGCATCCTACTGTATAATATTGTAAAGACTTATACTAAGCCCTCTGCTGTGCTGCTCGAAGTGTCACCAATGAAGAACATGGGAATGCATGACACTTACACAGACTCTCTCTTAGCCAATGTTTTTAAACCAAATTGACATTTTTCCTTCAACCCAGTTATGAAACACTTGCTGAAGTTAGTAGAGCTTGAAAGAAAGTGGAAAAAATCTAAAGTTAAACAGGAACAAGAGGGTGGGAATTCAGTAGACATGAGAGATGAGGAATGCTGTGTTTATTCATATTGGCTTGGAATACAGACTAATGTTTTGGCTGGAAAAAGTGAAAGACAGAACTTTGTTTACCTGGCTTATCTTTCTGGATGTCCATTTTAACATGCGCCAAACTTAAGACAAAAAGCAACCAGATTAATTTACCAAACTTGCTTTGAAATCCCTGCAATTCAGTTTGATTAGAGATGTGTATGCCCATTTCCTTTGGCTCTACTGGAGTCATCAGTTGAGCTTTCTTATGTAATGTTTGATTGTGTATTCTCAGCTTGTATATAGTACTGTATAATATATAGAAATGCTTGAAATGGAACAGACAGTTCAGGCAGCTGCACGTGAGCCTAACGTCACCCCTAAAAGTGGCATATAGCCACGTGACTTTGAGCAGTGGAGTAGTCATCTGTATTTAGCTGAATGTGATCTGATCCTTACAACATTTCAAATGAGAATTATGTCAAAATATTTAGCACGTTTCTTCAATGAATTAAAACAAAATACGATATCAATAACTCCTCAGGACAACTTTTTGCTGTTGTCAGGGTAACAATGCTTGAAGAAATTGTTCTTTGGGAGTCAATTCTCTTCAATAAAAGATTTGGATATTTCAGATCAATACCTACCCCATGTGATGGAACTATGAGGAAAAATAAGGGTTTTAAAGATAGCGTCAACTCTAGCAAAACAAAAATCTCTTCACACTCCTCACAATCATGTGACACAGTGGCAGAACCTGTGGTGTGTTCTATGTGCCGTGTGTAAAATGATTTCTGAGTGAGGTTCCAGAGTCGTCTTTATTGAGAGCAGACAAACACACTTAAAGTTAACATAGTTAGTGAAAGGGAGTCGACTCTTTAAGGATCGTTTGTTCTAGCATCTGGGAGTCACTCGTATCAACAGTTGGGAAATGATTCACAGAGTTGACATTCTTGGTGTCAACTTAAACTTTGTATGTTAAATAAAGGCACTCCTTACAGAGCCTAGTAACATATTTTTGGTTTTATTTAGTGATGTAAACACTGTCGCTTTCATTGAGTTCAGGTAGATTACTTCTTATTTATACTGAAAATGTTTTAAAAACAGTCTCTCTTTGTCTCTTATCCCTGTACACATGCACACACACATATCTCCTGTTTCCAAGTTTAAATCAGGAGCTGTGCTGTAGCATTAATTTTCTCCAATAAATCTTCTCTGCCGATGCTAAAGCAAATTAAAAAATACTAATTCAAAAATCATCAAATCTACACTAAGATATTATAACACATTTCTAGCCATTTTATGTGCATTTTATGCCACACGTTTATCTCCCTCCAATAAATACAAGGCAGTACTAGCAGTATAACTTTATTGTTGTGATTACAATTTTTTAATCGACAGGCTTTACTAATATAAATATAATTGAATTTTGTTATACATATAATGATTTGTTCATTTTACATTAAAATATTAATTGTTAAAAGCTTCAGTCTTAGGTAGGGACAGTGTGATTAATCACGATTAACTGCAGCGAAGTGGGTGATCAAGTGGTTAATTTTTTTCTTATCTATAGATGGCACTACATTTCAGCTATTGTTTATGAAAGTTACTAATAATTAATACCTCTAAAATAGTAAAACCTTTTAAAATGCCTGATTGAAATGTATTTTTTATGTGATGGTTATGGAATGCTTTTTTAGATTTTTCAACTAAAATTAGATTAAAACTAACAATAAGTAAATGACTAAAATTAGATTAAATATAATAGACTAAAACCTCAATCAAAATCATCTGCCAACATTAACACAGGTTCTAGTGTAAACAATAGAGGCAGACCTTGCATCAAGTACCGAGAGACTACCTATAAATGCTCCTCGTTTCAGAAGAAATGTTACAGGAGCAGGACTCCAACTACTTTTGGTCATAGTGTTTACAAAGCAGAAAATCCTTCCCCTACCATTCAACATAGATAAACCCACCGTTTTGTGGTAAATATCTCAAATATTTCCCCTCAAAATTGCTCAAAGGTTGGCCATCCTGTCGTCTGAACCCTGCTCATGATCATTTGCCAGCAAGGGTTCTCACAGAAGAAACAAAATGTGCTTTTGGATTTCCTGTCCCATCAAGCCAGTGTGGTTTTAGCATGCAAGCTGCACTCATGCACAGGGACTGCTGACATGGGAATGGTCAAACAAAACAGCAAGCCTGCTGCTTTCTAAGTAATCCAGATGTGTGGCCACTTCTGAGAACCTCCTTTTTTTGAGAATGTTGTGTCTCCTACAGGCCAGGATGCACCTGCATAGGGCGACCAATAGCTGAGTTCAGCTGTGACATTGAGTGCCGTCACCCCCCCTAAATGGCTGCTGTAGGCTCTATTTATATTCCCATTCTCTCTCACACAACAAGTCAGCCCCATAAGGGAGGAAGTGCATCAAGGATGTCTCGCTCTTTACACGCTCCAGTCTCGGAGGTCCCTAAGAAGTCGATGAGTGTCCCTCTTGCGCTCTCTCACTCACTCTGTCTCTCTCTCTCTCATTCTTCACACAGCACTAAGGGTCAATAGCAAACAGTCGCCAGCCGATGTCTACGAAGCACAAGGAAGTGAACACAATGCTTACTCCCAAGGCTTTGACAATCAGCTGCTAATGTGTAACTGTGGGCAGCATAAACAATGGGCATATTACCTTGATGTTTTAGGGTCTGTTTCCATGCAAAATTTGTGTGCCATCCTTAAATGAGCCTAAGATCACCACATTCAAGGCTGAGTGTCAGCTAGAGTAGTATTTCTCAACCTATTTAGGATCACGGCAGCCTTTAAAAATATGCAAACTTTGAAGTTACCTCAATTTAAAAGGAAGCTGGATTGGCGACTCATGAGTATTCGTAGGTGTGAGTGTGTGCTTTTCCCTGTGAAGGACTGGTGCCCCCTCCAGAGTGTATTCCTGCCTTGCGTTCAATGATTCCAAGTAGGCTCTGGACCCACCATGACCCTGGATAAGCGCTTACGATAATGGATGGATGGTATAGTTTTGTCAGCAATATCAGGATATTTTTGACGTCACCCCTGATGAAGCCAGACTCCACTCGGGTTCACAAAGGCTGGCCTAGAGGTTTGTAAAGCTCCTTCAGCACTGTGCTGTGATCATCCCACATCAGCTCCTGACCTCACTAATGGTCTACTGAGTAAAAGCAATTAGATCCTGATTGCATTTAGCACCATTCACTAGATGGCATTCAGTGTAAAGCCATCCCATAGTATTATAGGCTTTACCGGCATACCTACATACTGCTGCTCTGAGCAATGTGTCAGCACTTCTTGGACCAAGGCTTTATACCGGACCCTCTTTATTTGCCAAAAACGTTTGAGTAAGATGGGAAAACAGAAAGTGGACCTTTTTCCATGCAGGTACAAAAGGCCAGTACCTCGCTGTCTGGTATTGATTTCCAATACTGAAACTCCTCCAGCACATCAAGACACGTCAGCCACGAGCTGCAGAGGATTACGGTGAACTCAGCTTAAGCGTTTGTTTTTCAGCCCCACAGGGAAACTCCTCGATTATCTAAAAAAAGGCGTGCAAAAATTGTGTCTTACAATAGCAGCCGTGTGGGGGCCATATTTGTTTTCTCTTGAGGTATCAGCTCTAGCCCCAGGACTAATGCAAAATGCAGCAGACTGGTTAAGGCCTTTTCAGGTCAACAGTAGGGAGCCTATTCTGGAATCAGGGATAAAGAGAGCAAGGCTGTATGGATTAGTATGAAGAAAGCGAGGAAAGGTGAGAGTTATGCCACCCACTGATTTAGCACACAGTGGAACTGGAAAGGAATGTTCTAGTTTTTAAAAGATTTGAGTTATATAACATTCTTACCGTCTTTGTGTGAGTGGATTATAGACCTGTGTTGAGTGTGCGCTAAACACTCACTGGATTAGGAACATCTACCTTGTAACACTTTGTAGTTCTACAGTAACACATTGTACTCCGTTTTTCTGTGTAATGTGTTAGCCCCCTTTCACCCTGTTCTTCAATGGTCAGGAACCCTACATGACCACAGCAGAGCAGACATGATTGGTATGTGTTGCGCTGGTACGAGTGGATCAGACACAGCAGTGTGTCTAGAGCTTTTAAAAATTATGTCCACTCACTGTCCACTCAACAACACCTACCTCGTCTGTTCACCTTGTAGATGTAAAGTCAAGTACAGTAGCTCATCTCTTGCCGCATAGTGTGTTTATTGATGAATTCATGAGAGAGAGAGATAGAGAGAGAGAGAGAGAGAGAGAGAGAGAGAGAGAGAGAGAGAGAGAGAGATGGAGATGTAGGAAAAGCTGTCCGGGAGAATGGGTTGATATTATGTAAATAGGCTCAGCTGAGCTTGGTTTTTGGACAGCAGTATGCTTAAATTTGCACACACACACCCTCATGTTTTTAGCCCCACAAAAAAAAAACTGGAACAGTGAACTCACTTGGATTTTATTCACATTTCAAATATGCTAACATTAGCGATGTCCTTACATTCCACTGTTTGCCACAGAAGGTCTTCTGATCAGGCAGATATATCAGTATCAGTAATAATAAAAATAATAATAATATTAATAATAATAATAATAAGAAGAAGAAGTAGAACACGAATAAGAAGAATAAAAGCAGCTTCATGGTTTAAAATAAAAAGCCATATTTGATGGATTTCAAAAGGTGGTCCAAATTTCATGCGCTAGTCAGCACACTCTCATCCTCATTAAAAAAAGGAACTAGATTTTGATAAATAAAACATAGCAATAATATCGTGGTAAAGTCATCATCATAACCGTCATCCTCTGGGAGATGCATACACGCATTTAAATCAAGGTACAAACTCAGAATAAAAAACTGTGATGCAGATTATAAGGGGAATGCAAATGCTCGAGGCTTGTTGGAGTATTTTTGCTGCTTGTATACATACGTTCCCTCATTATTTCTCTGTGTACAGTTGTGTTATGGATATAGTAGGTCAGCAAAGGCCCTTTGTCGTCATTGTGTGAAGGGTAAGACCTGTCGGGCACCTTCTAGGACACTGTGCCACCACCAAAGAGTGCAAATCACTGGACCAAATCTCTTTAGCCTGGCCTCTTGGTGCTTGGTTTTGAGGCTCCAGTCTCATGAGGCCCTGCCTCAGAGGTTGCCTGACCTTATGGAATATAGGAGCACTGCTGCAAACTCTCAAAGGCATCCCAAGGCTTTTGCATGCTTCCCCAAGCATCCGGGGAGAGGCTGTATGTTTCACCCACCAGCAGGAGGTGCTGCAGGCATGTTCAAGTCCATCTACTCTTTTCCTACCATCAATAACTTAAAGAAATTCCAAGATTCCCAAAGGGTATCCAAAATTAAAAAAAAATAAAATAAATCATGAAGGGGAAGATAAACTAATCCCAAGTGTCCAGACCAGCCACAGCTCTCAGTGTAAACATTAGCCCTCAGGAGCCTGGCAACGGCACTACAGTAGCTGCACCTCAGGCCTGTGCTGTGCAAGTCCATGAGTGTGTGTGTGCTCCACATTCTGCTCATTGGTACTGGAGGTAATTCTTCAGAGACTGGGGTAGAGGCAATGTCTCGATTTGCTGGAGCCGGTCTCGGCCAAGGGCTAGTCGAGCGGCACGCCGACACAGGTCCATCAGAGGCAGTGGTTCCGCTGGAAAAGACAGAGAGAGAGTTAGGATGCAGATATTAACAGACATCAGGACTAGGGCTATGGCAATGATCGTAATATTGTCACTGCCATGCCAATTTTTATCCAGCTATCAATGGGTGATTTAGTGTAATGAGTAGGGCTTTTTCCAAATGGTGCTGCAACAAAAACATATGCATGTGAAACAAATATACCAGTAAAACCTCGAGGATATCCACCTACCATTTAAAAAAATAAAACACATTGCATGGAAGTCATTAACAAGCCAATCAAAAAGCAAAAAACTGGACATTGTTACAAACAAGTGTTTGAGGTCAGTACCTGGTTAGTAAACAGTGTTCAGCTTCTTAAAAACAGGATTTCCAACCACACAATCTCAATGATATCTCAAATATTATTTCTGTTGAAAAGAGAAACAGTATAGAGCCAGCAGTGGTTCTTGAAACCTTTTTTTTTTAACAAGTCTGGAACACAAAACAGCCCGTCCCTCTCTGGCAATGATTACTGTGTGAGTGTGAGAGCTCCGGTATGTGCAACTGTCGCTCCATATCTGGCTGAACACTCCTCCACTCCAGCTGACAGAGTTCTTGAATAATGGATAGTTCTTACCACTGGAGCCTGGTCCCCGTCTACAGCACCGCTGCTGCTTCTGAAGCCATAATATAGCTACCCATCTGTCTAGAAAGCTACAAGCATACCTGGTCTGCTTCACATGGCCACACATGGCTACACGTGAAATGAACAAGGCTGCTGTTATTCTAGACCTCTGTTTTTTTCCTACTAGGTCTGAGGCTGATAAGGCTAATTAACCAGGAGAAGCTGTGGGAAACCTTCACAGTATCTTCAAAGAACTGCTGCAAATGAGCCAAAAATCACCAAATTTACTTTTGAAGTTTATCGAATTCTATCATAATAAACAGTGCTGGGCCAAAAGGATTTGAACTCCAGGTTCCATAGAATCTCAGTCTGCTAGTGAGAAACGATCACACACACGGTATAAAAAAGATCTAGTTTCAAGCTGTCCATAGGGGATCCTAGCAGGGTTAAATGGTCTTCAGTGGTTTAGATTCAATGTTAGGCACCATAGCAGAGTTGGGCTTTTTTTGCATTTTCTGCCTGAAATGAAGTGCCTGAAAGGCTTCCTGCTCCAGCAGTGAATAAATGAAGCATTATCATGATTTAAGTTGAAGAATAAATTCAGAATTCTGAGAATAATCTTGATATAATTCCGAGAAAAATCTTTTTTCAATGCCGTGGCCCTAAAACTCTGTGGTACTGAAGAGTTCATGAGTCCGAAGATTTTTTTTATTTTTAAACTTGTGTCTCCAGAAGTCTACTTTCACCATGCAAAATGTGGAGTTGATACCTCCTAGTGAATTGAAGTTATTTAAGCTGGAGTAGACAGGGGGCAGGTGGCCTCTCCAAGTGTTCTTTTGGACCCCATGCTCTCCATTAGGAAAGTTATTATTTTTACTGCAGAAATACAGTGTATATTAGATCTACACCTAATGCCAACATCTTACAGTGTTTTTCTTTAATTTCCTTGATAATAAAATAGTGTCACCTATATCTCCAAGTGGCCTTTTTACCCTCACCAAGCAGGAAAAACCCTTTGTTATGGTGTGTTTTACTCTGATTTACCATTTACGTCTGATGTTTACACTTGTTTCTAATCCAGTACACTGTCTCTTTAAATGCCTGACGTTTTTGGAGGTGGGAGCTTCATCCTGATTGGCTGTAGAGCAGGCAACCTCCCTCACACCCCTTCCTGTATTTAAATAGTCTCAGTGGGGGAAAGGCAGCTACTAAAAAATTCTAAGCTTTGAAACATGTTTATTGACTTGATTATTGTTTGTGGAGCTTGTGGTTGTCAAATATGACAGTTTGAGTGGTCTCTCGCACTTCTGGGTCTGATAGGCCCTGAAAAGGTATGCGTTTCTCTGAAGCATGGGTCTGTGTTTGTCCCTCCTTGGATGCGCAACCTCATAACTCTACCCTGATTGCCCCTACAGACTTGTTTGACGTGTCATTGGAAAGCGGAGAGTCCAAGGAACACATCAGTATGTGTGTCATGGCAGGGCTCCATGGGGATATTTTAATTATTTTTTGAAAATGTGTACTATTTATTGGGGAATTTATCTTTCGCCAGTACTCTTGACGCAAACTCGAGGATTACTCGATGGTTTGATGGAAATACTCGAACATGTCTCGTTTTGAGGGGGAAACCTAAGGTAAGTGATGCTACGTCTTCTTTGTCTGTGAGTCGCTTGTGGGCTTTTCATGCTTCGAAAGGCTGCATATTTTGTTTTTGGTGAGGAAGAGGTCTGAAGTTTGGAATATCTTTTTCTTTCAGCTTTAATTTCTTAGTCATACATAGTAGAGCATAATGTCCTCGTGAACCTGAAAAATATACACTGAATCCAATATGGCGCCGTAAAAAATACGTGTACTGTCACAAATATTTTTTCATAACTTTCATGGCAAGGTATATTTCGACCAAAAATACTTATTTATCGAGAGGGATTATATATAAAATGGCTAAGTTAATTAAAATCAGGGACTTTAAGCTTTAATTTTGTACCTTGACTGTCGATTTTGGACCTCTAATACTTGAGATATACTGAAGGATGTAAACAATAAGTGTTTTTTTTTTTTTTTGGCTTTAGAAAGTGTTAAGGCCTGGATGGGGTCATTAAGCTGGACGTCTATGGATGTAATACAGGCGAGCTGGTGGGGAGAGGAGTTGAGAGACACTGAGCAGCAGTGTGACACCGGTGACTGATGAGCCAGTCTGAGAGAATCGCAGTCTCCAAACCCATCATCGTTTACATCCTACATCTCCTCACACACACACACCATACACACTGTTTCCATGCGTATGCTTGACATACACAAACAGTGTTAAAACTTTATGATAAATGGGCACAAGCCTAGAAGCAGTTTGATCTGACACTCTTATAAAATATTCAATGTCAATTGAAAGCATTGCAACAATCTATCTAATGAATTTTGGGAAGTGACGAAGCTGCTATGTAAACAGATAATTCTGAGGAAGTATGACATACACTTAACAGATATGAAATGTTTTAAATTGGTTTAATTCTGGTCTGACCAGTGTGTGAGTGTGTGTGTTGCCCTGTGAAGGACTGGCGCCCCCTCCAGGGTGTATTCCTGCCTTGCACCCAATGATTCCAGGTAGGCTCTGGACCCACCATGACTCAGAGCTGGATAAGGGTTACAGATAATGAATGAATGAATGGTCTGACCAATGGCTCATGTGTGCACAAAAATCTTACTGTGCTAATACAAGCATGTTCAAATCTACAATTTAGTTTAGTTAAAAAAAAGAGCATTATAGGAACAACTAAGGTTTTTCCTTAAGGCATGACTTCTCATTCTTTATGGTGGAATAATCTTCATGTAATCCACACATAAATAAAAAAAAAGTCTAGTCCCACTCTGTTCCCTGTAGTTATTCAGTCACATTATGCCACTGCCTACTTGCTTATGAATTCTAAGACTGATATATCAATTTGTCCCCGTTGTTACATGTATTGGAATAGTTCAGTGAAAAATTTACTCACATACACGGATTCCACTGGATTCCATTTTATATATATTTAATAGTTGTGTTGGTGCAAATTAATAATACATGTGGCTTCAATGTAATTACTGCTGGTTATTCTCTATAACAGATGGGTTTCAACACTACAAATCTATTTTGCACATACAAAAAAATTATGGACATACACTTGTGTTACGTTCATTTCAAATAATTAATGTTTGTAATATATCTGTAGCATTGAGTATATAGGTAGTAACATTGTTACACTCAATATGCAGTCAATATAAAGTGAATGTCTTTAATGGCACTATACACTTCCCAGAAAATCAAGTTCAAGGGAATCCGTAAAATAACGGGGAGGTTGTAAGCTGTGCTAAAAATAGCCCCTCGAATTACACTAATGCTAATCAGGCTTCGGTGCACCAGAGAGCCACAGAGTTCCCCCAAACACACATTGGAATAACATGAGAAAGTGCATGTACACACACACACACTAAGCCGCTACTTGACTGTGGAGAACGCCATGATTAAAGAATTGCTGCCAATGTTGAAACATAAACTAAGCCCAGGCTGAGCTCTCGCCAGCCAGTCACTGGCCTTCAACTTCAAATGATGACAGCTTGTCAGATGGGAGGATGACAGATGAAAGAAAAATGGACAGAATGAGGCAAGAATAACATGTAAGGCATACACATACAGTGTATATATGCACACACACACACACACACACACACACGTTCTGGACTAGGTAGGGACTATAGCCTGTAATCCTGGGCAGGGAAATGGAAGCTGAGTGATGCAGAGTATAAATACATTATTATTATTATTATTATTATTATTATTATTATTATTATTATTATTATTATTATGTCACTCCATTACTATGATCTCTAAGCACAAATGCACGTGTGTGGGTTCATTGCCATGAATAGATTAAATGGAGCGCCACTATATTATTTTCTTTTATACATTCTGTAAAGACGCATTGCTATATTCTGCATTACTTTATTTGTTTGATTGATTAGTGAAGTGTGTTTTTTTTCTTAATCCATGCAATGGCGCAGTTTCTTCTGGTAAGAACAAGACGAGGTTTGCTGGTGGATCATGTGGTGGATAGCACACTCGGTCTGCATACAGGGCATCTGTTAAATATGTATAATACATCACAGATCTTAGTGGAATCACGTAATGGAGCTGGACTCTGTCATTTGCAGCATATTAAAGATAAATAATAGGAAATAAAACAGGAAAATGCTCTGTTTGTGTGTGTTTTCTGGGCTACATGAGGTGCATAGGCTACTTTGTCTTTTGCATAAGGGTAGGCGTGTCTCAATTCTTGTTGGAAAAAGAGGGGTAGGGAACACAATTCTCTCTTTAATAAACTATGATAACTATTGTATTATCTTGGTTTAATGTCGTTTCGGTGCATATTGCCTCTACTTCATAACAAACACCACTACTATTTTGCCAATGTCCAGTTCCACATTAAATGGCAAAGCATCATATTCGAGCACCTGTGGCTACTGCAAAATATTTAAGGTGGAACTGCATTCAACATCAACGGCAAAATGCCCTAAATTTAACTACACTAAAAGTCCAGAATAATATCACAGCAGATTGCTGCTGAAGCGCAGCTCTTTTTTGTGTTCTGATGAAGTATCAGGGTCTTGAAGAGTTGTCCCATTTTGTAAGGAAAGTTTTTAACCCCTAGACATTGTAATTCAATTCCAAATAACACTCAAAAGCAAGGGGAAGGGTTAAAAAAAAAGAAAGAGGATTTGCCCAAATATTTGTCAGGGAACAATATTAGGAAGTGGATTGAGCCACTTGAATATTTGTATGAAGGACAAGTCTTTACAGTAGCAACAAACTGACATGACATGCTCTGTATCTCCCTAACCCTCCCTTGTTTCTCTATTAGCCTGCAAATGAATTGATTTTATGGCTAAAGAGAGGGAATCACAGCAGGAGAGGGAGAGAGAGATGGAGAACAAGCCTGACATGTATTTCTAATTATTATTACAGTAGTTTCAGAAGCTATTTCTAGAGGCTTGCTGTCAAGCAGTGGGAGTCACATTGTAAATATCAAAGCAGTGTACTTTGCAAAAATCCAATTAATTCAGCTGCTCTCTTTAGCAGCTAAATCTAGGAAGCATGCTGTTGAAGGGGAAGTTTGCCAAAAGATTTAAGGACACTCAAGAAGCTCACCCCATGGATATTTTATCAGTTTTCATAAGTTCTTTAAATAGCAATTTGATCTGCTGCCCTTAGACGGACTGGTGCACTGTCTAGGGTGTGTCCAGTCATGTTCCCAGTGATTCTAGGTAGGATTCAGAACTACCACAACCCTGATTAGGATGAGGTGGCTATGGAAAGTGAATGAATGAATTTGATCTGCTTTTTACAAGGTGCTTGTATATTCCACCACAATGCGCAATGCCAAGTGTGGGAGATATACAGAGCCCTATTAAAGTGGAAGACTTGTCAATACCTAACCTCAGTAACCATGTTTTGGCATAACGCTGTCAGATACTCAGTGATATTCCAAAGCTTTCACATAAGAGCAGAGTCTTTTAAAAATATCAAATATCAATTTATTCCAAATATCAATTTATTTCATAAGAAGGCAAAAGAAATAGGTAAAGTGGATATTATTAGGATTACGCGTGTCTACGTGTCTAAGAAACCATCCTTATGTGATCTAGTTTGTTATGAAACAAGGGCATAGATTTGATTTCAACATTGGTCAGGTAATAGAGTAATAGGTTCTGTGTTGTCATTTGGATGACGCTGCTTCTGTATCTACTGGGTACCGCTACTTTTGCTGAGCCATTTATGAAGACTTTATGAAAGAGATTACATGTGAGAGGCTGCTTAGCGATGATGATTCACACTGGTGAATTATTCACTCCACTGAGTCAGGTATAACTGTCCTCACTAATTATCATCATGTTTACACGCACCACCCTTGACAAAGATGATTCACAAAGCCTGCACTTATTAGTGAGGACTGGATTATGTAACAGGAGGTTTCATCACACTTGACCAGGTCAGGTATTTTAGTCTGGGCTCTGCAAATATTGACAGAAGCTGAACCTTGAAGAGTAAGGAACAGAATTAAGAGGAGAAAAAATGGTAGTTCAGATCTAGTTTTCAAAGCCATAAAGCTAAATCCCTGTGCTTGTGTGTGAGAGAGCGATAAAGCCTACCTAGTCGGCCCTTCAGGGCTTTTTTTTTTTTTAAGAATGGGTTGTAGCCCCAGAAGTCAGATGGAGTATTTGCCATCAGTTCCCAGTGATCAAATATTCTGAAAGCACAAGTTGAGCATGCTGGCAAGCCTCCCCTGCTGAGTGAGCAAAAGGGAGCAGTGCCAAGAAAGTGGAAAAACCTAGCTGAGTCTTTCCAAGGTCAGACATAGCAGCAAGGCTTCGCCCATCTTCTTTGCCATCAAGCTTGCTGTAAAAAGCCATCCATCCATATCTTCCCCGTGGGCCACTATTGCCTTTCAAAAGACTCTGCCCTTGGACTCGACTCCTCCTCTGCAGCTGGACATATCTTGAGCTCTCCTGAAGAGCCTGGATGGACCAAGCAGATAACTGCAAAGCCTCCTAAATATTCCCAGGCTCATAAATTGTGAGATTTTGCCACAGTTCAAGGGTCTGTTTGATCGGCCATGCCGCAATACTGTCCCTCAGTAACTGTCAGACTCATTTTCCTCCCTTGACTCCTTAACCGAGTTCCATGCACACGGGGCAATGTCACCTCGGGTGATCCGGATGCCTCTTGTTTCATAATCAGTCTGCGAGAAAACGAAGAGCCTCTTCCAAAGCAGAAAGCATGTTTTGAATTATAACAGGCTCACCTGAAAAACAGGTTTTAGCAAATACTTGAACAACAGCCCCTGGGTTAGCTTCAGATCTTTCATGGAAGACTACAGAAGATGCATGTCAACCAGAAGCAAAAGAAAGTCGTTGTATTGCTCAGCAAGGTGGTTGTTGTTCTTTCCTTCAAAGACAATTTTAAGAAATATCAAATCCTTGTCATTTGAATGGAGTTAGTAACAACTTGATAATATGCTGACCACTGGGGATCTATACCATCCTAAAACTCAGTGGGGGTGGAGCTAATACCTATTAAGTAGTGGAAGTATATTCTTCTGTTGCAATCGGCAAAAAAAAAAGTCTTTCAAAGTCTAGCACATGCATCAGCCTTTTTCCTAGAGATGGGCCTGCTCCTATATCAGTATCAGGTCCAATACTGACATCATTCACTCAATGGATATTGGACTGGAAGGGCTGATCAACCTACCAATCCACATTCCGGAGCTTGGACTTTAAGGCAGGGTGATATTAAAACATGAATGGAGAGAGAGGAGGCGATACAGAGGTTAAGAGGGGTGGGGGAGTTTTGCCTTCTTGAGTAGATGTACTTTTCAAGATAAAGAAATTTGTAGGAAATACAGTAGAAAACCTATTGTTTTTTGTGGCTGTTGTAATAATATGTGCTGTGTGGTCTATTTTAGCCTCATGATGTATCCTTAAACAAAAAAAACAACAATTATATTAAAGAAAAACAAGCCCATGAATCTGTATCTGTATTGGCAGCTGTGTATCTTAATTGTAAAGGAACAAAAAAAAAAAGTGTGGCTCAGCCTATCACTACTTTTCCCACAGTCCTCCTACGCCAGGTCAGGCATGTCCCTCATATATCCTTACAGTTTAGATGAGGTAAGGCAGAAAGAAAGTGCATGGTCTTTGGAAACAGGGTAAACAGCTTTGTCATGCTGACAGGGAGTCTGCAGACAACCGGGCAGCTGGAGGGGGGCGACTAGGAATGGACAGTTCTCTAATGGACAAATTCATCACAACCTGTACCTTAGTCTGATGCTTCCGTCAGACTAATAAACAGGCAGACTACAATGCTTACGCACTCACCCGAGACAAATTAAAACTCCTTGTCAGATGGCTTTAGATGAACAGGAGGATTTGAGTTTCGACGAGGATAATCAAATATTTGCACAACAAGATCTCAGTCAGTAAGAAAACCTGCCTTCCTGTCTTTGTCCTAACATTAGTTTAGGACATAGCCATAGCAACAAGCAGATCCACAGTGTCACAAGTATGCCCACATACAGAAGCACCCACATAAGCAACCCACAAATTCCCAAAAGTATTCCATAGCAAGGCCAAGGAAAAGGCTTGTGTCCGCTTGCAGGATGTAAGTAACAGAGAAGCACATAGCAGTACAAACCCACTGTCTCACTGAAAACGCCAGTGCGCTCAATATGTCCCGAAATAACTGCAGGCACCACTTTTCTTGTACCCTGCCTCCTATGGTGAGACACTCTTGGAACGGCAGCAGAAATCGAATATATGATCACACCTTTTCAAAGGCCTCCCTAGTATTTTAAAGCAAACTCGGTGTAACCCACAGATGTGAAAATGGCAAAGAATTAATGAAAAAAAAAACTCCCAGGTAGCAGTTACCACTAGAGCTACACTTTCAGTTCATGCTGTGGATATCCATTACAAGTTAAAAAAAAAAAAAACACCTCCTGTGCAATCACCTCTATGGGATTCACACAACAGTACTTCACCATGATAGTTCTTGGGGTCTTAGATGCAACATGGACATTCAAAAAAGGTAAAAACATCTAAATGAGTTTTTTAAGCTTTGACCAAACATATGTCTCAAACATTGTTTATATCAAAATGTATCGTGTTCCATTCCACTCCAAATTATTATAGGATGGATTAATCTGATAGGCCTTCAGTTCAGCTACTGAAGGCCTCACCAATGGGAGAGCTTGCTTGGCTGTATCTGGATAACATAGATGACAATCTAATGTAATTCTGTGTATGAGTCAGGATTTACCCTACACTTTACATTTTACTATAGTAAATGAAAATGTAAGTACACAATTAACAATTACAGTAAATAAAAATGAATAAAACACAAATAAGGTTGAAATGATCCAGACATCTTAAGGCCTTCAGAGTAGAGCTAGTGGCGGCATGGTGGCTTAGTGTTGAGCATGTCCGCCTCTCAGTGCTGGGATCTTGGGTTCAAGTCCCATCTAAGTGTAGTTTCCATGTTTTCCCCGTGTCTGCATAGGTTTCCTCCGGGTCTCCGGTTTCCTCCCACAGTCCAAAAACATGGAGGGTAGGTGAATTGGCTTCTCTAATAACTCTCCTGGTGTGTGAGTAAATGAGTGTGTATGTCAATGAATGTCTGTATGTGTGAGTGAATGTGTGTGTGCCCAGATATGGATTGGCGCTCTGTCCTGGATGAAATCCTAGTGCCCGATGCAGTCCTCCAGGTGGACGGTCGTTCCTGGTCGAGAGTACGCTGTGTGCGTTTGGCTGCCACTTCTTGCCAGTGTGTGGATTGAGTGTTCTGAGCAGTGTGGATTGTAAGGCGTCTTTGGGTATCTAGAAAGGTGCTATATAAATGTAACGATAGATAGATAGTCTAAAGAACCTCAGGCTTCCACCATGCCAGTTAGCAATGAATGAGATCATGTTAGTCACTTATTGCCACATTGGCAATTTTTTTTAATTCCCGTGCCATAAATCTGTCTGGAAGCTTTCCTGAGACGTGGCCTGGGGTTGACTGTCCCTCAGAGGCCATTAGGCTCAGACACGAGGAAGTGACGAGGGGGTAATTATGCAGTGATTTAGGTGCCACATATGAAGGACGTACTGTACAGTACACACTTAGTAGAATGAAGGTCATGGTAAAATCTCATGTGGTTGTTAACTAGTGGGGTCTTTAGTCTTGATTGCCAAGATAGGACAGTATGCAAAAGGCAGATTCAAATCGAAGGCAGAGACTTGTAAGTCCACTTTCTTCATTTTTTATATAAGTAAATTAATGAATAAATATTTAACTTCAACAATTCCCTTCCTGTTTTGTAATTACACCCTCATGCAACTGACATCTGCGACAGGTTCTCAAATGCTGGAATAGTTGCAGTCATAATTAGGTGTAATAGTAGCATCTAGGAAAGGCCTTGTATTTTATGAAGAAGGTAGGGTGGAGCCTGAAGTCTTTGGCAAAAAATCACCAGCGAATAATATGAGAGTTTCATAGTTGAAGGAATTTTAGATGTTTCACATTCTTGAGTGTATAATATAATCAGAAGACTCAGATAATCTGAAGTTTGTGTGTAAAGATCAAGAAGAAGATGTGAGAATGAAGGCCCACTGCAGATGTGTAACCACAAGTCTAGGAAAAGAAAAATGAAATTCAGCTTGCAAAACTACATCAGCTATGGTCTTCAGCTTTCAAACGATTATTAGGTGTTGTAAAAAGCAAGCATGATGTAACACAGTGGTAATATAAACCTGTCCCAACTTATTCAAAACATGACACAGACATACACTCTACTCACAGCTTCATCCTCATATGAGATATTAGTAAGAAATACATGTTGAAAAAAACCAAAACCATTTATCCACACAATCGGGATTTCAAACAATATCGCCATCCATATGCAAATGCAAGACTTGAAGAAAGACACAGGTTATATCATCTAAATTTTGAAATGCTCTAGCCAATTTTCAGCAACTCAAACTCTCCCAATAGCTTCTTGACTGACCTGGCCTGGTGCAAAATCATCATTTGCCATAAGGTTTAAAGCAAACATATACCTTTTTTACAGAAGTGAACACAGTACTGGAGTTTTTATGAAATTTCAGTGACATGTTTTGCTCAAAACACCTCATAAATCAAATGCCACAACATTTCTTACCCTGTCTAACCTGCAAGTTTCAACCCAGTTCAAATGAACCTATATACATGCCCAGCAGTGAGTAACGAAGAGCAGAAACCCAGGCTTTATTAATTTTCACATTGTTTTATTTCTTGTCCATTCTTGTTTTATCCATATTTAATCATCACTCATTTCTCAGTGCTCATTGTATTTGATTTGCTTCATTAAACCTAGATGTTTGTTGAAAAAAGGAATACATTTGTGGGTAGTTTGAAAGGGTACATTGATTAAAGCAGCATATTGGGTGTGGAATGTTGTGGCACATGTTACATTTAACGTGTCTGGTGTGAAATTAGTTTTGTGGTGAATAATTTGTCATATTTGTCTAACATATTTTGTAACTTCAAAATTGTATGTTTTGGCACAGTGTTTATTTTGAAACATTTAAACAGTTTCTGTATTGTGTGTTATGTGTATATATATAATTTGATACAAGGATTATATGTGAAAATCACACAGAATAGACCAGATTTATTGGTTTGATGCAACTTGTTCGATGAGCAAAAAACCTTTGCACTGAGCTATATGACTGCCACTGAATAGAAGTTAACTTTGTCGCACTGATAATAATGCAGCCAGACTCTACAGGGGGTAGCCCATAAAAATCTAAATCTTATCTTGTTTCTAAGTGTATGGGTGGGTAAGTGCTCCAGATCCCCAAATTAATATGCTAATGCACTTTGAAAGTGATTTAATTTTTCATAATGTCCCTGTTAAAACTACAGACTACAGTGAATTCTGAGAATCTCTGCACTGCTGTGTAATATACAAATAAAACAGCAAAAATGTGCAAACATGTAATCAATCATCAAAACAGAGACAACCTATTAGCTTTTGAAATGTAGCTTCTTAATGTTTTCCTTGTCCACACAGCCACTCTGAAGACATGTAATAACAAAGTTTTAAGAATTTAACACAAATGACTGGACAGTGCTTTCAGATTTAACCAGGTATTCACACACTGTCCTGATGTTTTTGGGATTGTGGAGTGCAGAAACTGGACTGTGAGTCAGTCAAGATGCGTGAGTCACAGTATTATCATATGAAATCAGCGAGCAGAGCATCGTGGGTCAAGATAAGAAATGGCCAGCTGCGGTCCCCGCTGTTCTTTGGATGAGTCAGAAGCTAAATCAAGAGGTTCTGAATGAATTTGCAAATTAATATAGCACCTGTCTCGTCTGAATGGAACTGGTATGTTCTCTGGTATTGAGTGATTGTGTGTGTGTGTGTGTGTATGTGTTAGGGGGAGCGTCTTATCAAATATTTCTTTGGTAGTCTGTCTCATTTTTGATGTTGTAATGACATCTACACTTCTGATTGTAGAACAGATGTTGGAACTGTCAAGATTTTATGGAAATCAGCCATGAGATTAGTACTGGGCAATAGTAATTGATATCAATATTAATAACCTGTAATAGACATTATCTTGCTTATGTCATTCTTTTAACTCGGTTCTTTCTTTTTTAGTGGTTAATTCTGCCACTGTGTTTTCTCTGTACTCTTCCCTTCAAACCAAACTACTGTGCATAGTCAAGTAATTCTTCCCCATCCAATCTGCCACACGGAAGCTATAATATTTGAGCAGTGAAATATGAGGGCAAAAAAACAAGCAAAAAATTATTTCATTAATTGTAATCATGATATTGATTTGCGATCATATTGCACAGCACTACTTGAGTATTAGTGAGGTCAGCTATGCCAGTGCCTCCCAATGATCCCTGATGGTCTCTGTCACTCCAGAGGACAAGGTTTCACCTCTCAGTGTTTGGTTTACCTCATACCCCTGTTGGTCACACTTGGCATTGGACATGATGACCTTAGCCTACCACGTCTCCACATCATCCATGCCTTTTTAAGGAATCTGTAAAAATTATGATCATAGCTGAACCAACTGTGTCCACAATGGAGGCTATCTAGAACTAACCTAAAATGTTTGGATATTTTGATCACCACTGTATCAGTATGTCACTCTTAAATTGGAATGGATGACTCCTCATTGTCAAGTAAAATCCATGCTGGATGTTGTTACATAAGCCAGTATATTTTATGGGTGGTTTTATAGTGTGTGGTCATAAGCAGTAATGCCTCTACCATCATTTTATGACTCAACTGGCAGTAAATCATAACTAAGATCCATAGATAAGAGGAGCTGACTTCAAGGAGTGCCATCCAAGATTAGAGAAGTAGCTGATATGGATTAGGCCTTCTGTCAGTGCCCATTAGAAAATGGCTGACCATAGTTGGCTGAAGAGGACATTTGATATGGCCTAGCAAAAATAATAGAGTAACAAAAAGTCACTTATTTATTAATTATTGCTAAGAGCAAGAAGTAAAAGGGGAAAAAATTATGTCTAAATAAGGTCGTAGTTCATTAATTCACAAGTTAATTAATTAATAGTTTGGATTTCATAGTCTTAATACTGATCAAAAATAATGGTCACAAGTCAGTGTGCTTTGAAAGGTGCTGAATTCATTTGCCAAGTTTGTTTGTAATAAGCAGCTTGTTTACATGGTATACTTGATACTAATGTGGTGTAAACAGGTATATTAATGGACACTAATGAGCAGGAAACTTAATTTCAATTATCTTCAACAGGGTTCTTCAAAACTTGTATGGGATGTAAGCCAACAAATATGGGTCTGGGTTTGTAAATAATGAATTTTAAAACACCCTTGTGCAGGCTTTACCTTATGCTGCAACCCAGACTTTCTAGCTAGCCCAGTTGCTGCTGTTCTAACATTAAGGGAAAATCCCATTCCTTATTTTTACCCCTAGCCCTTTTTTTTGAGTCTCATACTTGGAATTAAGTTGCAAAGTATAGTGATTGAAATCTTCTATGAAAGGGGATGACCCTATAAGCTTGACACATCATCCAAGCAGTGCTCCATTCACAGGCTACTTGTAGTGCTCTGTAGGGAGCACTGCCAGGAGCACTGCAGGACTTTAGTTAAATTTAAGTTGTCATACAACTTCAGAAGAGTTCTACAATCATATTATCACCCATTTCTTCTGTGATATGAATCTGAATTCAGATTTATATTCCGCAGCTTTTTGTTCAGAACCTACAATTCCACCTTAAATATTGCAATAGTCTCAGCTGCTAGAACATAACCAATTCATCAGTTAAGGTGGGACTGGAAATTAACTAGCTACCTACTGAGACAGCATGCTAGTAGCGATAAAATGCTAACCTGCATTTATAAGGAAAAGCTTCATAATGCCTTAAAACGACCTTAAATTCAGCTAATGCAATATTTATAACAGTTTTTAAAGGAGGAAATACTGACATTTGTGGGGTTTTACCCAAACGACTAGGATGCCATACCTATAGGCAAAAGAGAGGGGAATATTACAAAGGTGGTAGGGGCAAGTGAAATGGAATTCACCCTAATTCTAAATATTGTTAATGGTGGCGTCAAAATACAAACAGACCAATATTTATTATATTTTGGTTTAAAATATAGTAAATATTCAGAATTTGTGTAGCCTGGGTCACAATGAATATCAATGGAAAAAATGTGTATTGCTTGGGAAAAAAATTGTTTAACACCAATACATCAGACTCGGTTTGTAAAGTTGGGTTCTCCGCACTCATGAGTTACAACCATTGCTGGTCATGTTTTATGCATTAGCATATCAGGCTTTATGTATCTTACGGCCACTTAAGTACAGCTCTGGTTCGATGAAGTCAGTCCTTGTGAAGTCATGATACATTCATCAGACTATTGTCCTGGACTTTCTCTTTGTTTCCCACATTAAACGAATGGAACCACAAAGTTAGATGGGAACACACTCTCTATAAAAGCCTGTTTACAAACATATTTGTACACTGTGTGCCCAGTGTAACCTTGGTAAGGGCTGTTCATTTCTTTCTACACGTACTGTTTACTTCAGGAGGAGGAGGTGGGGGTGTGGCAGCCAAAGAGTTGCTAATGATTCACCTCCAGCAGGTGTAAAGAAGGTTTGTGTGTGTGTGTGTGTGTGTGTGTGTGTTTGTGTGTGTGTCATCCTACAGGGAAGTGCCAAACATACACACACACACATCATTTTCTCTCATTAAAACCAAGAACAGTACCAGGCAGACTAGGAACAGTGAAATCCTGTTGGCACAGAGAAGGGAACCTGAGACGAATTTGAAATAACGAGTGGCACTCTGCAAGAGTGCCCAAATTCGAGGAGGGGGGGTAATGTCCCACACTGCCAAGTTTCAGAAAACAAAACTTGACATGAATTTGTTTTAGGCAAAGAAAGTTGTAACTTATGATGAACACCTACTCATCATTTTTAAATCAAACTTCTGCTATAGTTTGACCACATTTGCTACAGTAACAAATTCTACTTGCATAGAAAGACTTTAGACTAGATGTTGAAAAAATTCCGTGATGATTGGATGACATTCAGCCACATAAATATTGGTGAGGTCTGGTAGAAAAAAAAACCTATGTCAAAGGTATTAACTGGAGCTGTATCACTCCAGAGACTCCTTCTAGCCAACACCTGGCTTTGAGAATGATCTTAGGCACATGTGCAGCTATTCCTTTACCAAGAGGTAAGGCACTTGGAATGAGCTTGTTGGGAAACAACTGAAGAGTCTGTTCAGTAATACAAGAAGACTCGTGCATCTCTTACACAGGGATAGACAACAGATCCTGCCAGGTCCACTTGCTGAAATAGTTCAGAGTTTATGTTTGCCAGTACCAACACAACCATGGTATACTTTCCCCAAGTGACAGATTTGAATCAATTTTCTCTATTCCAGGGTACCAGTTTTGTCATATTCATAGTCATATTTTTTTTGTCTCTCTGACCCTGTGTACAGCAGAAAGATCACAATTTTAAACTGCTATTATTAATTCTAGTGCAATTCCAGTCAAATACACCACTTACTTCACACCTGCCTACACGTAGACCCTTGGCTGTACATTCAGAAGGATTAGAAAGGCAGTGACCCTTTAGCCAGACATTTGACAGCTACCTATATATAAACACCTATCCCATCTGTCCATAGAAGTCATTGGCCTGTTGCATGAAAGCTGCTGAGATGCAGGTATTAACCACTATGCATGAACATAGTCATTCAGTATTCAGAACTCCTTCTGTAAATATTCCACACACAGATTCTAACAATTGTTTAAACCATTTTATTTTTCCAAACCCAAAGTCCCAAAATTCAAGGATAAGGCAAAAATGTGGGACATCTCAGATCCTTAAAGACTGAGAACTATTTGGTTAATTAATGTCCATCTATACTGAACACCATATCTTGCTGTGAGTTAACTCCTATCTACCGTCTGTCACACACACACACACACACACACACACACACACACACACACAGAGCACCAGAGGGCAAACTAGACAGCTTCTGAGAGCTTGGCTGAGCCAAAATGAGAAAGCAGCAAGAAGCAAAGCACACTGGGAAACACCTGCCAAGCTACTTTGCCCAGAGCCACAAACAGTGGTTCCCTTTTCTTCTCCTTTCTTCCATCCCTTGCTTCCTTCATCTTTTCTCCTCTTCTCAGTTCTCTTCCAATCAGCCCTCCTTCTCAGCTCTCTGTGTTCTCCTATTCCTGATTTGTCTGTATCAAATAAGTTACAAAATTCTGTTGACGGCATGATGATAAAATTGGCTTTGGAAGTGTGGAAAACATTATTATAAGTTTTGTCTTGGAAAAAATACAAAACAAAAAAAAATGCTGGTAGTTAATAACCTGTAAAGCCTTCTATTCAGCTCGTGAAGGCCTTGGAGGAGTCCTTTTGGCTCCTTATACCAAGATAATATGGGAAAATAAAGGGAAAGGTCCAGTAGGGTAATCATAAATAATACTGAAGGATGCTTAAATCTTACAACAAAACTGAGAGCCCTTAACAAACATGGCTAAGAATGGCCTCCATCTCAGACCGGAACTTGGACAGATGGACATCCAACACAGTACACATAGTACACAGAGCTTTTATTGTTATATTATGCTGCTGAGATATGATACACACCCAGTGCTCATAGGACACGTTGGCCTCCACGTGTGTAGTGTGTATGGCCCCATATATCCAATCCATTTTTAACCAATGACTACTCTAGGTACCTCTGTCTGTTTGTCTAGAAAGTAGGGCTGCAACAACTAATCGATTAAAATCGTTTGTTAAAATAGTTTGCAACTAATTTAATAATCGATTAGTTGGGTCTAAGTTATTATACACATAGGTACAGTTGCTACACGTGACGAACTCTGGAAGAAGGGTTTGAAAAATGGCGGAGGCGGTCACAGCAGAGGATAATGTTAGCACAAGCAGAGAGAAAAATGTATGACCCAAGTCATCAAAAGTATGGGAACACTTTACATTAACGCCTTCAAGGAACAGCGTTAGGTGCAAAATATGCACAGCTGATCTCGCATGGCACAGCAGCACAACATCACTGCATGAGCATCTGAAAATGAAGCCTGTTGGAGCTATGTGTGAAAGAGATTAAGTATAGTAAGTTAATTCAAAATTTTCTCTCACTAAAATGTTACTAGAGCCTGCTAGAGTAGTTAAACAACATTTGTTTTCTTAGTACATTGATATTACACTCGCGTTTAGCGAACAAGCCTTAGCATCCCCCCCGAGTTTTCTCTTCCACCTCAAATGTGTCATCTCGACCAGCAGTTCCACAACAAGCCGTAGTTTTAGTCAAGCTAATGACTAGCGACAAGTTCTATTTTTTCTTTCAATGTCACTAGTGCCTGCTAGAGAACTTAAACAAGATGTCTCATTTTTAGTAAATTTATATCACTGTTGTATTTAGCGAGTTTTCCGTTCCACCTTAAATATGGCGGCAGTTACATTCAGAGTTAAAAAAAAATCCAAACATTTTTTTTAAATAATATATTTAAAGCATTTTTCAAGGTCTTTTCTGACTGGCATTGCGTGTTAGTGTTTGAGTATCACAGCGTATAATACATTATAAGTGTATATTACATTATAAGTGTATATCACATTAAACACGCTGTGTTAAATATTGATAAAATAAAATTAATGTAATGGTTGGGTTAATTCTTCATGTAAACACTAATTATTAATAATGGTAGGTTGTGTGTTCCTTATAAAATTACAACATTAGTTCTCTAAAATCTTAAATATCTTAACAGTATCTGATCATATGTGTTAGTAGAATTTCTCTTTTATTCTCAGCACATGGCAGCTTCACCCAATATCCATTTATGTAATTTCAATTTGCCTTCATTGTTGTCTGCATTTTAGATCAGTAGTTATTAACTTAAAAAGGTGTATGTTCATATCTACACTTTCTCTCTCACCTCAGATAAAAACAGCCCAGCATTGCTGACTATGTTTTGAAGAAGATCTACACACCACAGAAAGCAGCTGTTCTCACTGATGGTGTCCTGAATATGCTAGTAACAGACAGGAAACCAAATTTGGCTTGTCTTCCTTTTTATCCGATTAATAATCGATGAATCGAAAAAATAATTGACAGATTAATTGATTATCAAAATAATCATTAGTTGCAGCCCTACTAGAAAGCGTGGTTGACTAGGGTTCATTGCCCAGCTCAGGCAATTTCATATCATTAAGAGCCTTAGGGCAAGACTCCTAAGGCTTACCACTGTAACATTATTAAAATTCAACATCTTTTTGACTAAGCGCATCTACATAATGCAGTAAAAGTAAATCTAATCACCATATGACCACTTGCTTGACATTATTAATGATTTAAAATAGATTATATATGCTAATAGGACACTTTCTATATTACCATAGGTCTAAAGGTGTGGTATAAGAGGTGCTCCTAGAGCTTCATTATAACAATGAGTGTATCTGAATATCAAAGCACTAAAAAGAGTATAGAGAGCGAGGGAGAGACCAGTTCTGTTGTGTATGCTCAATAGACTGGGTTCCTCACATGGACTGTATGCACTGGGAAGTAAATGGTAGCTTTAGGCACTTAAAGACTGGTAACATACTATGTAGAAGATATTGTCATAATGTCCAATTAGGGTACACATAGCCAAAATAAGCATGTGATCTATGTTGGTCATACAACTGTTGTTAGAATTAAAAAAAAGCTATCTGACAGCTCATGACCATCATTTAATTATCAACCATGACCAACAATTTAATTATAACAGCACTGGTCAGTTGGTGTTCTCCTCTAAGCACGCTGCGATGTTGTATCTGTAAGTTCTCAAATTTTCATATATATATATATATATATATATATATATATATATATATATATATATATATATATATATATATATATATTAAAAAAAAATAGAGCACCCCAGAAGTTAATAGGTATTTTGAACACACCTGTTTCAGCTGTCTTGTGTACCCAAAGAAGAGCAGCAGAAACAGTGCTGTAATCTGTATAACGTAAAACAAGCATAAAACGTTGTGGTCCCTAATATTTAGGAGTTTATATTTAGGTTTACTATAAAAGTACAAGGTAATACTTAGGGTTGAGTTTACAGGGAGGGTTAGGGTTATGATTAGGATTATGTTTATCATTAGGTGTTAGTGACAGCATTGAAAAAGTATCAAATTCTGCTGTTCCTATTTTTTTAAATTTAGTTTAAATTTATGGTAAGCGGAAGTTTTAAGGCTGGTTTTTCACACCAGGTTGCCAGAAATTCACATCAAGGTCCACAAATATGTAATAATTACAAATTTTTATAGTGCCAATTATATTTACTACAGATTGTACTAAAATTGTACCAATCAAAATGGGATTTTAGTGAAATATGTGTGAATTCACTTTGTGACCAGTCTGTTTGTATACACATGACAGCATTGTGTAACTGGGGGGGATCTATCAAGTGGATGGAGATTTCTGATTTGGGAAGCAAAGTGCAATTAGCACAGACCATGTCCTGTATCTTGAAATACAAAATGTCTGCTCTATACTGTCAACTGACCTCAGATCAGTCTTACTACTCTGAAAACAATCAGGATGTAAACAATGTGATCATATGAGGACTACAGTTTCCTCTTTTAAGACCTGAAGCTGTCACATTTTGTTTTTTTATTGTTTTGGTTTTTTGGATGTACGCCATGGTCCTCACCTCCAGTCTTTGAAGGAATGTCACTAACAAGAGGAAATAAAAAATCCTTCACACTTCAAGTTCCTTCTTGGATTTGTCTGTCTGACTGTAATAAAGACAATAAAGCATAGTATACAGCCATAAAGTATACAGCTTTTGGTTTTCCTTAGAAAGCCATAGTTGTACAGCTGTTTATAGTTATGATCAGGTAAAATCTTATGATCTTTAAATGTAAACAAACACTAAAACCTGATGGCATTCCACACAAGCTGTAGAACACATTCTACACATGAAGGAAGGAAGCTTGTCTTGAGTTCTGGGATCACTACGTGGGCGGCAGCCAGTAATTTCATATCCCCGCCCCCTTTTATTTTCACCTGCCACTCCTGAAAGTGCAGTCACCAGCTATTCATGAGATGTGCCTGTTGTTGGAAGCAAGTAGACCCTGAAACCTACGTCTGGTGACTGGGATTATGGCGTCAAACTTGGGTAGGTGCAGCTGTGTCACTAATTTTTGTGCTTTATATTGCCAAGCAAGCAACTTCTGGTGACAAGACTAATTTGCTCAGAAGGTTCTGGACATCTGTGCATCTAATATTTGTTTGGAAAGGAAGGGTATTAATGGTTAAATCCCTACATTTCTAGGAAGGCTTTAGACTTCATGTAATACTTACTTTGAGGATTTGACAGCATTCAAGCATGAGAAGTTTAGCATGAATTAGGACCAAGAATGCCACCCCAACCCATTCCATAGGTATCAGAATGATACTTCAGAGAAAACAGCCCAAAGCCTTGGGGTTTATCTCTCCAGCACAAGCTAAGACATTGAGTATGGTGACGTTAGACTTGTGCAGTTGTTCAGCGCTTTCCAGCCCAATTGGGTATGTACCTCTTAAAATAGCTGCAATAATGATACAAGGTGTCTACAAACAAATACCCGGACTTATATTTTGAGGTTTAGTGCATGTAGTAGTTCCACTGTATGCTGTGCTGGAAAAAGTAAGGCATCAATACTTCTAAATGGCCTGTCGAAAGGGTTCATTAAGAAGACGCTGGCTGTGCAATCCTGTAATGGACGGAATAATCATTTAGAGTGGGGGAAATATATTTAGAAGTATAGCCACTGCTGCTGCTGCTAAATAAAGAATAGCCACTGTATTACCAAGCTACAAAGGGACAGCTCATTGCTAATATAAGGAGCAAGGAGATGGAAACTAACAAAAGACTTGAGCTGGGTGAAATGATAATGATGATGATGATGATGATGATGATTTCCCTGGCCTCATTACAGTTGAGTAAAGTGGGATTTAGCAACACAAATGAAAGCTTAAAAGAAAAAAAGAAGTAGTTACCAGAACCCAGAATATGGTTTGCAGAAGTGATACACTTCTATGAGACTCTAATGAATACACGGTATTATTGTGGTCCATTGTGCTGAAGTAATTAACCACAAGCATTGAAAACAGAAGAGCAACTGGCCATTAGGAAGGACTAGGACTATGTTTGAACGTTTACAGGTACCCTTTATAATAAGTGTTTGCAGCAAATTTGCAAATATGGTATATTTGGTATATTTTCAGTTAACTTTTTATGTAATTATCAGGGATATACTAAACATAAGTATATATGGCTTATACTGACAAGTATACTACTAGTACATTTATATTATTATACCAACTACATAAAGTATACTTAACAAAATTAATTTTAAAAACACCTGTTCATAAGGGCTGTGCATCCTGCATAGAAAAATACCAAGTGTTGGCAAAATGGGAGTTAACCCCCCAAAATTTTACCCAAGAACTTGAGATTGAGTTTTTGATGGGGAGGTGACTGTTATATCCATTGTTGCTGTTGATGTTCTTATTATTGTTGTTTATTGAGTTTTGCTGTGTCACTGTGATCTACTTGCTGTAAAACCACAGAATGCACCGTCAGTCCACTAACTTCCACTTCCACTTTTCAGGTGATGCCAACACTGGCAACAACTCCTTGAAACTTCTCTTGATTGGACCTAAACGGACTGGCAAGAGCTCAGTAGGCAACACCCTTCTGGGAAGGCTGGCATTTGAGACGTGGGGCGGAGCAAGCACTACAGTTGCACGAGGCAGCTCTGAGGGACGCCACCTGACCGTAGTTGACACTTATGGCTGGGGACCAGAAGAGAACTTTGTCCCAAAAAGGGAGAAAATTGAACTAATCAGCGGTCTTTCCATCTGTGATCCTGGCCCTCATGCCCTACTCCTGGTGCTACCCTTGCTAAGGTTTACTCCATCAGCTAGGAACGCCCTTCAGAAGCGCATGGAGCTGCTGACGGAAGGTGTGTGGAGACACACTATGGTGGTCTTCACGCTGGGTGACCAGTTTCAGGGGCAAACTGTTCAAGAATTAATTCAAGCTGGAGGGGAACACCTGGAATGGCTGCTGACTAAATGCAGGTATAGGTTCAGGGTCCTGAACAACAAGGCGGTCAGGGACAAGGCTCAAGTGTCTGGCCTGTTGGACCGTGTGGAGGACATGCTGATGGAGAATGGAGATTGGCACTTCTCCTTGCATATGTACCGTCGGTTGGAGGAGGAGTGGAGTCACAGGGAGAAGGAGATCTTGGAGAGGATGGAGAATAGGGATGAAGGAACCTGTCAAAGGAGGATGATTATGCTCAACAGCAATGATGGACTGATGAAAGTGGTCAGTCATGGATAATATCCAGATTTTCTACAAATGTTGATTAAATAATGGGGCTAAGACCTGGCTAGAATAGCACATCAGTATGTCTCAGACTCAGATGAGGATGTGGGAGTTGTCTATTCACACAACACACAAGACCGTTTGTATTTGCTTCATGACATGGCCATAATGACTTTAGCAAAACTGACTGGCAATGACACATATGGTTGGAAATATTTTTCATTTCGTTACTGTCCAAATAAAACTACGTATCTCCAATATAGTAATTTTATAGGAGAAGAAATTCTAATGAATATTTATTTATTTATTTATTTTTGCACTATATATATATATTCCAGGGCAGCACAGTGGTGCAGCAGGTAGTGTCGCAGTCACACGGCTCCAGGGACCTAGAGGTTGTGGGATTGATTCTTGCTCCGGGTGACTGAGAGGAGTTTGTGTTCTCTCCGTGTCCATGTGGGTTTCCTCACACGGTCCAAACAACACATGTTGGTGGGTGGATTGGCGACTCAAAAAAAAAGTGTCCGTAGGTGTGACTGTGCTAATGAATGTGTGTGTGTTGCCCTGTGAAGGACAGGCACCGTCCCCAGGGTGTATTCCTGCCTTGTGCCCAATGATTCCAGGTAGGCTCTGGACCCACTGCCACCCTGAACTGAATAAGCGGTTACAGATAATCATACTTCACACATAATGTGACAGATAACAGATAATCATACTTCACACATAATGTGAAAGACAGCTGCAATCAAATGATGTAGTAAACTAAAAATCCACAAAAAGTATGGATATATATATGTTTTTCTTTGGAAAGTGATGATTTCTTGAAAATTTGAAAAATGTTCCCTAAAATACCAGTGGACTCCGCCCCCATCCAATATTTACTTTAGGTTTGAGTTTATATTTACAAATAATGAAGATCCCATTTTGGATTATAATCTTGTGTAAAACAGATTTAAGAAGCGTAACCTTAAGTTTACCTTCCACATTTCCACATTAATACTTGTCAATCATGTTGTGTGAGTGCATAACACATCAGTAACTGATCACGTCTCAGACTCCGATGAGGATGTGGCAGAATCACATCCACACAACATAAGTGAAACAGTTTGTAGTTGTCCCATGTTTTATGACTATATACACTGAATGTGTTGTCTTGTTTCACAGTTTGTGGGTTGGTAAACTCATTTGTAAAATAATGTGATTAAAATGTGAATTAAAAGTGATTTATTTACCTGAAATATTATAATACTTTACGATCTTGTTTTGTGAAGGCATTTCCACCAGTTTTAAGTCACTAACAGTAGACAAAGTCATTCAGTTAATAGAAAGCCAATGTCTGAAGTTCCTGACTGTGGTTTATATGTTAAATTAAGTTATATAGTCTATAAATACCCTTCATTCACAAAATTGTTAGATGACCAGATGTCTATCTGCTTTATTTTAGTGAATCAACCAGCAGCAACACTCCCACACAGTGTTAATTGGTCACACTTGGTCTGATGCTGTATTTCACAGAATTACTCTGGTGTCTCTAACAACACTGTGGTTCAGAGAACTTGCCCGAGATGTATTTAAATTGTATGAAAATTTGTTGCACAGATTTGCATAATTATAAAGAGTTTCATCACCGCCATGACATACTGTGCTCTTTCTGACGCAAACACTCTGGCACTCTCCTTCTCTCTCTCTCTCTCTCTCTCTCTCTCTCTCTCTCTCTCTCTCTCTCTCTCTCTCTCTCTCTCTCTCTCTCTCTCTACACTCTCTCTCTCAGCTGACAGTTTGCCTTTCAATAGCCAGTTAACACCATTGGAAACCTGCAACTGGACGTCAAACTCTAATCAAATCTGAGGTCAAATGGGAAATGGATGTAGCCTCAAGGTTAAACTAGTCCACACACAATAAAATAATCATTGCATAACTAAACAGAGTTCTTATCTGACGTATGCAACAATGCTGACCATGTTGTCATATCTGGACAGGCAAAGGTCTCTAAGCTGATAGTAGAGTCTTGAAAGTGGATGACGTTACAACTGGAGTTGTTGATAACGTTAATTAGACATTAATCAAACAAATAAAACAATGGCCATTTTGTTTCTAGGGCAGAGGTCTTCAAATTCTGACCTTATAAACCTTTCACGATAATTTCAACCAGTGATGATATTTAATTAATGATTGTGTGTACCATTCCGATGTGACTTTTTTAATTTCATTACATTTATTTAACCACTGTATGACAAAATATAAAAACACTTGTTAGTAGATGGATTGGCTACTAAAATGTGTCCACAGGTAAGTGAATGTGTGAGGGTGTGTCGCCCTGTGAGGTCTGACCCTCCAAGGTGTGTTCTGGGTATGCTCTGGACCCACCATGACCCTCAACTGGATAAGTGGTTACAAACAAAGGATGAATGAATGAAATAAAACAATCAAGCAGACCTTCATGTTTTAATAAACAGATGAATTATACATTATTCATTTATATCAAACATATCTTCACAGCTTCAGATACGGGATTAGACAAACAAATCCTGATTTAGAAATTGGCCTAGGTAGTACGTTCACCAAAAGAACTGTATTCTGAACGGTTTCTGCATAGAAATGCTTAGAATGCAGCATGCCGCGCACGTGAAAAATAGACTTAAAGCATAATTTTACACTTAACATTTGTGCTTGACACATGTGGCCGTATGAAAGGCTACACTGATTAATACACAAGCTTATTGCATGCGGTAGTGCCACGATTACCAATATTGTTGTGTAGATAATAAATGCTAAAAACACTAAAAATGCTCACTAAAACAGACGAAAAGCCATTTAACACTTAAATGTGTTAAATTAATTTGTAAATTAACACAATATTATAGTTTATTGTGATAATTCTGTGGAATCAACTACTAATCAACTTTAACGTGGACTCATTGCTGACCAATGTTCAACGTTACAAACACACACTGACATAATCTCCCAAATGAGCTCTTGAAATGTATCAACATTTAAGATACCAATTTTAAATTTGTTCCTGGGTTCAATCCTCACCTTGGGGTGTGTTGGCTGAGTTTAGTTTTATGTGTTTTTCCTGTGTCTGCATTGGGGAACTACAGATTTTGTTCATTGTTTTTAGCATTTACTTTAGCCAAGCCTTTGTTGGTATTGAGCTGTCAGCGGTCAAATACAGGAATGAACATCAAAGTGGGATAAATTGTGGAACTGACCCAATTCTGTAACAAATCGAGCCAGAAATAGCCTCCTTTTACCTGCTCATTTTAAGTAAAGTGTTTCAAGACAAACAGCTCTTGCTGAAGCTTAGTAGCTTTTCAAGAAAACAATATTGGGTCTCATTTCAGTGATGTCATTTTTTCATTTTGTCTTGAATTTGAAAAATTTTTCAGTAATATTTCTATATCTACACCTCTCTCTCTCTCTCTCTCTCTCTCTCTCTCTGTCTCTCTCTCTCACTCACTCTCTCTCTGGTGATGACATTAATGCTCTGTGACTAATGACCATATCAACGCATAGCTGTGAGCAGCTACGCTAATTGATGTGCAGTTTGGCGCATCATCACCATCTAAAGAGGTGCACTCCTTTTAATATGCCTGCTCGAGGTGAGAAGCTCATTTAATACATCAAAGCAGGAGACTGCAAGGGAGACAGGGAGGGAGAGGAAAGGTGGAGGCATGAGCAAAAGAGAAAAAGAGACAACTACCAGCTTTTCGTCACAGGATGTCAAATAGCATCTCGTTATGCTCGGATAAACAAGCCGCAGCAGAGTGATGAGAGAGACATAAAAAAAATAAGATAATATTTAAAAAAAAAAGGCTCAAATAGGGATGTGCATATGCACATGCCTGCCAGAAGAAAATTTCTTTACAAAAGCATAATATTGGCTGTAGGCGAACAATATATTACAATTGCAGACTGCCACTTGATATAAGAATATTGATATGACTTACTCTACTTAAAGATTGTCAAGAAAGTATTTGTTGAATATGACAGCTATTTTGGGATAGGGATAAAAAAAATTAGCATATAAATAGCTCAGAGGAACCAATAAGCAAGAGTCAGATACTGTGTTTTGTCTTAGGCTTCTCCCCCAACACTTATCCAGATATTTTTTAAACAAGAAGTTTTTATTTATAGAGCATTTTGGCCTACCATCCAAACAATCTGTGTTTTAAGTCACTGAGGTGACCAAGAAGGACATATTTAAATAGTTCTGACAACCGTGGGGTCATGTTTATGGGCAAAACAGAGAATTTTGAAAACACTGACCTCACACAGCATCCCTGTTTCTGTCGGAAATTCAAATAGCTTCTCATTTCCTACATAGTGAATTATATAAGACATAAACCTATAATGCAGATATCACTAGATTTCAGACTCTAACATATGAATAAATATAAATGGTGTTGTATTAGAAGTACATAATGCAGTAGTCAGATCCAAATTTACTAATTTCATGACTTGTACACTACATAGGGAGTATACAGTAATTTGGGCTAAAAGTTCGTTGTTTCTCTCATGCTTAAAGACAGACCCGGACTGGCCAGACTGGGAGAATTGGGAAATTTCCCAGTGGCCTGGCCTGTCATCTGGTCTGGAGGCTTATGATGAATTCAACAGCACAGTAGCGCTTGTGAAAACAAGCTTTCCATCCAAAAATTTTGCAACTATGATGCGCAATAAACAAATATTTGTAGGAAAAAAATGTGAAATGAATTGTGTTTCCATCCACTTCACTTTGTGAATAAAGATCAGATGACGGCTCTGTGATCAGGGAAATGAGGGAGGTTTGAGTGAGGTTTTGCTTTGATCACAGTGTTTTACAGAAGTCTGTATCAAAAAGTTTGAATTAATATTCATTTGTTGGGGCTTGTTTCTGTCGTATAACTTGTTCTTGTCGCAGTGCTGTACATATACACTAAAATACAAACATCAGGTGGTGCTGGTATGAAAACAGACTGGTTCTAAAGTGGGAAGAGGAGAGAAAGGGACGGGGAGTCTGTTAAAAATCTGTAGACAGCAGCTCAATCGGCTCAGTCCGGCGCTGCAGAGTGCAATGTGCGCAATCAGCTGAATCATAATTCAGAACACACCATCCCCTTCTCATTTCCTTTGCTGTTTTGCATTCCATCATTTCAATATTCTAACTTTTCCACTTTGTCCGATGGTTAAAAATTATATTTAGTTGTTTTTCAAATTCATGGCCTTTTCCACTACGTTTTTATTCGCATTTTCATAATTTGCAAAATATCTGTGAATGGAAATGTGAATGGTGTATTTCTGCAGTGACGCAGCATGTAAAAATAAATACATAAAAATGATCCACATTCAAGCACTCAGTAAAGATGGTGAGTTTATGTTTAGTGCAGCTTAAATAGACAAAGAGAGAAAACGGTCCCTGGAGTTGTGACAGCGACGTTACCTGTTGGACCACCACGCCACCTGTATGTAAATATACATTTCCAATGAATTGATGAATGAGCTTGTAATTTAAAAGTGGGTAATTATAAAGTGTTTGTTTACTTTAACATACATATAAAAAAAACACTAGTCAAATTCATGCAGATACTGTAGCTGTGAGTTTGTGTGTGGCCTGCATCATATCATGATTCCCAGCCTAATCAACTGTCCCAGTCCGGCCATGTTTAAAGATTTTTGATGTCTTTCTTTAAGCAGTGATATGGCCCCCAGCTGGACTGGCATGGAAAAGCAACATTTTTGTATTTTGTATTTTTGTTGCTAACTGCACATAAGTGTAGTACATTGGAAACAATCTCGTTTCAGCATTTGAGCCACTAGCCGGAATGCAAACTGTACCTTCTTTTTGCAGACTAGTCAACAGGACTTGAATTGGGTAACAGTCTGGGGCTTTGAGTCACTAAGGAATGCAAAAGCACTTGAAAGACTTGGCCCAAGCTGGGGGGAGAAAACAGAGCAAATATAGATGAAGATAGAGAAAGTGAAAGAGTTCCCATAGATTTGCAGATCATGTGGCTAAGGGAAGGGAGCCAAAGCAAGCAGAGAATCAATAGATCAGAGAGCAAGAGAGGGAGAGAAAGGGAAAGAGCCTGGCGCCCAGTGATAAAATGACCTCAACAAATAGGACCGGACGTGGGCAGAACTAAACTTCACAACACTCCCATTAAGTTAAGCCTGATCCTGATCTGCCGTGCCACGTTTGCTCCTAGCAAACGAAGCTCTAAACTCTCTAAACTTGTCAGAACTGATCTAAGGCTTGCTTCCTGTGATCGAAGCTCACAGTATGGTGGGCTATAAATGGCATCCACTTTCATGTGATCCCAGCTCAAGTCTTGAAGAATTCTAGTACTTTTAACCCCGTCAAATGCGGTCAAGTACAGATAGTATAACGTAGGCGGCTTGAGAAGGCAAAGGTGAGGATACAAGAAGAAGCACTCAGGGCCGTGTTTGGAATTTAGTGAGAGCAGCTGGCTTTAATATGTGCTCAAGTCCATGAATGATGTATTTTATCCTACATAAAGATGATCGATCACAAGGGGATACCATTTTTAAAATGCTCCTTGATGCTTCAGGTAGGGTCACCTCCAGGATCTGTACCAATATAAAATGACTACAGTTTTGTAAATGGTTTCAAATTTGTTTATTTAATGCCAGTTATTTAAGTTATAAACATCTTAAATTGTAAATATTAATTTTTAACACAGATTGACTGTGGAAGACCTGAGAATGTGAATTTAGTCATTTCACATGTTAAAGTGCACATGTCAAAAACTACATTCTATTCTGTGGGTGATTGCTTAAACTTGTTGGTTAAATGATTAAACATATTAACCGATATATGCTGAAGCTGACATGTAATGTCGACTACAAAAATGAACCCTATTTTGGGGTTCTGCCATTTTGAGGTAGTAGTGGACAGTTTTCTGTGTGCTCAAACAATCCTACAATGCACTGCAAAATTAGGGTAAAATACATGTACACTAGCAGACAGCAGATTACCCATAATCCCCACAGCATTGTCTGGTGAAAACTCTCAGCATTCATTACTCTCATGGAATAGTGAATAGGGAGCCATTTCAGACACTGGGCAAGTAAGGTCAGCATTTGGCAAGATCTGAGGTTTAAGAGTGTAGATGGATGAGGGTTTACTACTTGGCAAACAACAGGTAATTGCTTTTAATGTGCTTACAACCCAATTAACAATTAACATATTGTAAATCATTTTATAAACCTCTAAGTGTAGTCTTATTCTAAAGTGGTAGCGATGTGTGTTCTCCCTAGTGTGAAATTATCTACTGGTGTGAGGGATTAATAAAATATTATTATAAATTATCTCAACAACTTTCAACATATTTATGTTTGTTTAACCAATAACACACTGTAAACATAAGCTCGGTTTGGCCTAAGCTCCTGTGTTTCATGTTTAAGCCATAGTGATGTTTACACCTGAAGGGCACAAGTGTGCCATTTGGCTCTCCACTCTCTCTGACCCCTTGAACATTTGAAACGCTTAATTTGGGACCAGTCTAAGACAACCTTCTTTCAAGGGTATGATTATTTCTTTCACACCTGCCCAAACAAACTACACCAAGGGTGAAAATGAACCACAGCTCAGATACACCGGGCTAAGCAGTGCAGCTGTTACAACACCCGAAGACACCCATTTTGTTTTTATGTTTACCTACAGAATTATGACCTTTCCTGAACACACATGTCAAACAGCACTGACAATACTAGCAAAGCAAGAACACTAGGAACAACTGCCATTTCTTGACGCAGTTGCTAATCATTTCCACCAGTTCATCGCATCCCAAAGGCTTTGAAGGACAAATGCTGATTCACTAAAGTCTTTGAGCCCTCTTGACGCCTAAAGTGGAACAAAGATGACAAAACAGAGCTGGTCGAATGCGCTCCCTATCAGAATTCACACATGGTCTCGTACTGAAGGCCAGGAGGCAGGAAGTTCTATTTTGAGGCATTTATAGAGTCGGGGTGAGGGAGTATGAAGTGAGAGAAACTGCAGAGAGCAAAATCGAAGGTGTCAGTGGCTCCTGGCTGATGGGAGGTGGATCTGATGGCTTAGGAAGCACCGGTGCAGACAGGGCTACAGGGCTTGTCTTCCTTTCATGTCCGCTGGTCATTAGACAAGAAAAAACAGGGTGGATCAATACAAATCTCTCAGCTCCACAGGTCTGCAGGCCCAGGGAGCTGATGGACATGATTGCACATAATCACAGAACTGGAAGGTCCTGGAACTTGTGAATTGTCAAGTGATGCGAATGTGTGCAATTTGGTGGTTTCCTAAAATTGTAATCCCTACAGTTACCTTTACCCATGGTCTCATAGCTAATGTTCGGGATAATGTATGTCCAGCAGTGCACAGGTGAAATTTTAATAAACACACCGTGAAATAAAACAAGCTAAAATAGCACTACAAATAAAGTATGAGATACAGCCAACAATGAAATATTAAACGTGTTAAAAGAAAAACACCAATTTAAGCTATTTTCAAAAAATGAAGGTTAATCCTCCGTAATCCTTCATTAGTCTTTACTTTTTAATCTCAATCTACATTGCCTTAAAATAAATAGATTTTTTATTGAAGAAGCATAATCTCACTCTGAAAAAATGTAGAAAAAATCTACCTTCAATTCAAGTGAAAAAAAAATAAGAAAAAATCCTGATTAAGAAATAATTATTTCCCATAAAATGACCTGTTCCACAATTATTGGCACCCTTAACAATTTCTTGGAAATAAATATATTTGAACCATTTATGTCATTTCTACTGTAGTGTATGAAGTGGATCAAAGCATCTAGGAACCTTTAATTAGTAATTCATCACTTCCTGTTTCCCTGGGGTATAAATATGGCGTTACACAGAGGCCTATTTCTCGTACTCACTCTTAAACATGGGAAAGACAAGAGAACACACTATTCGAGTGAGGCAAATGTGTGTCGACATTCATAAATCAGGCAATGGCTACAAGAAAATAGCCACTCACCTGCAGATGCCTTTATCTACTGTCAGAGCAATCATCAGAAATTTCAAGACATCTGGAACTGTGACAAAGCCTGGGAGAGGACGCAAGTGTATCAACAGGCACAGTGAGAGGGATGGTAAGAGAAGTAAAAAGTTCTCCAAAGCTCACTGTAAGAGAATTGAATCAAATGGTAGCATCTTGGGGTTACGAGGTCTCCCAAACAACCACCAGGCGCTGTCTACATGCCAATGAGCTGTTTGGGGGCATGCACCGAGAAAGACATTTCTGAGTTAAACTCATAAGCGTAAACGTGTGGAGTTTGCCAGCAGTACTGGGATTTTAACTGGGACCGTGTGCTTTGGTGATGCTGTGGGCCTGTTTCTCCTTCAAAGGACCTGCGAACCTTGTAAGGACATGGGATCATGAACTCTTTGAAATATCAGGACATTTTGAATCATATATATATATATATATATATATATATATATTTTTTTTTTATTAGAAGCCAAAGAACACATCTTAACCAGGAGTGGCAATAATTATGGAGGGCACTGTAAGTGCTATGGACTGCTATGTGTGAGGATGGTTTGCGCATTTACTTGTAGTACTCTATTTTACCATATGATGCCACCAATGTGTGCTCATTCCACAATGTTTATGGGTGTACGTGTGGGTCAAACCATGCTTATATATATGCTCAATTTTCCTCCAAGTATTTCTTTATAAACCACAGTTTCTGCTTGAAAGGTTGTGCCTGCACATTTCAAGTGTGTTTCTGTGCTTATGCACCCTTTATAAACAAGATCCCTAGTTTCACTGAATTTAGAATATGTATCTTAACGCGAAAAGTAGAAGATGGCCTTGAGGATGGGTTTCTCTTTTCTTTCATCTTCTACTTCTTCATTTTTATTTTTTTTCCCTCATGCCAGGTCTCCATTCAGCTGTTAAATTTAATTTAAGTTTTAAATGACCTGTATTCATGAGACTTTATCAATTATTTATATGGTGTAATATGGCATACTTGATACCTTAATACCTGACCCTAATGATGTTGAATGATTAGTCCTGGATTACAAACACCATTCCAACTCATCCCAGATGTAATAGATGGAGCTTGGTCACTTCAGAACAAGCTGTTCTGATGCTCCACAGCCCAATGAGATGAATGGGAGTTATATATTTCTAGCCAGCACTTGGCAATAGGCTTGAAGACTTAAGGCCCATGGCTGCAAACTGCCCCGTTTCAAATCATGTTTTTCTGTTTAGATACAATGAAAAATAAATTGATTCAGTCTGAACTCTATATTGAGTTGATACAGTCTGAATTCTATATTGAACCTGTCCCTTTTCTGTATTTTTATGACAATAACAAGGCAGGTCATGCTGGAGATAAGTTATAACAGTGGCCTTATCTCCAGCCACTAAGATAGGAGCATAGATGTTTGAATTAATTGCATAATGGCACACGTTCTATTATCAATTTTTTCACATGCTGAGTGTAGACTAGATTTATTCACTGCTAATGACCAGATGAGGACAGTTGGATATAGAACATCATTAGAGAATTCCAGCTTTTACAATTTCTGTAAAGTTTAATATGAGAAGTAAACTAAATCATTCAGAGTTTCATATGTTTAATTCTTTGTTGTAGCATTTAGAGCTACCATATGGTGGTCTGGTTTTCATCTTCAGCATTTTGTACAGATCAGATTCAATGAGTTGTTTTGGTAAGGCATTCACATAGAAGTTATCATAATAGCCCTGGGATATATGTATTATAAACCTTAAGACAGTAGGTAGTGTTTTTTTCCTTAATGTTCTAGCTTCACCGTCATTGTGATGATTCGCGGACCTGTAATATGGATGATAGAGCCACTGTTATTGCTGCTCCAGGCTCAGCACTGCAGAAACTGCATTATGTAAATTTTAGAGGAGGGTAGGAAACCATTCCCAGCTTTCTCCTCACTCTGATGCCCTTGAATCCAGGACAGTGCTGTAAAGTGAATTACATACTTCAACTGTAGGAGGAGCCCAGGAGCAAAGACTCCAAATCATACCCAGTGTTGCTTTAACATTCCAGTAGTTTGATTTGAGACTTTTATTATGCAAGGCAATGTAAAGACCCAGGGCAAGTAAAAATATGTGTACAGTTTAAATGCATTATCATTCATTTATTCATTCATTCAATCAGTTACTCATGGTGACTGGTTGAGTGTGTGAGGCCGTGTGATGGACTGCCTCCCTGTCCAGGGTTTGTTGATGCTTTGCGCCCAATGTTTCCAGGTTGGCTCTGGACCCACTCTGAAGAAGTGGTTACATAATATGAAAGAATAAATGAATGAATAAAGGAATTAATTAAATATTTCTTCTCAATTTCTTTGCTCGCATGTTTTCTACAGATGTATTCCAAAATTTAGAATATGTAAATTTAATTCTTCATGTTCTACACTGTATAATTCTACTACATGTAATATTCATGAAGCTGATCTCACAGACACGTACACACACACACACACACACACACACACACACATATGCATCAATTTTATGAATAGAAAGTGGGTTCTAAATACAGCCATAGCCAGGAAACCCACATTGCCAGTTCAAAAATAAAGAGCTCTCGGTATGAGAGCGTTGTGCACGACTCAATCTCAGCTCGACAGTTCCCTGGACACACTGCTTTTCCTTATTTTAGCCTTCTCTCTCTCTCTCTCTCTCTCTCTCTCTCTCTCTCTCTCTCTCTCTCTCTCTCTCTATACACTGCCCCCCTTCCTCGTTTTAGCCCCTCCTCTCACTGTTTTTCTTTGTGTGTGAATGATGTCTGTTTCCACGGAAACTCCTTTGGGCAATTAGATGTGCAAATATTGTGGAACGGATTAGGACAGACAGAACGTGCTAGAAAATGAGACAGAAAGAGAAAGGAAAGAAGAAATAAATAAACAAATAAAAAGGGATTGAGTGTGCCGTCATCTCATATGAAGCGGTTGTGATGGTGGAGGTTGTGGATTTAAAAAAAAAAAGAGTGGGGTGGGATGGCTTCTGTATCTATCAAACCTTCATTCCTCTGCAATTAAGATGCTAAGACGCTTAAGTGGATTAAATGTAGTACCAGAAAGCACTGATTAAAGAATGGAAATAATAGAAATTTCATGCATGCCAGCACATGGTAATATACTTGACCTGCGTTGCAGTCTTTATATGAAATGCTTCTGTTACCCAAGCCTTATCACAGTTACTCCAGAACCAGGCTTTTGGACACCTTGTCCTGCACATTTTGAGATTCTTCCTGGTACCAGCCTGCAGGACTAAGGTTAGAAACTACTAGGCAAAGCAGTAGGAATGTGTACAGAAGATTAGTTTACATTAACACCTTTCTCAACAATAGATTTTGCCAGACGTTTGCCGCAGACATAACTTACAACAGGTGAGTTCAGCTGCTTTAAAGCATAACCAACTGAGATGCTCTGAAGCATATGCATCTGAACCACCATTCCCACTGCAAGGCATTGGTTAGAGGGTATTAAGCTTCCTGGCACTTGTCTGTGGAATAGTATACCTGGAGTGTCTGGAGTGATGGAGCATCATTAAGTATTACTGGCCTGATTAAAAGGTTCTTCTTTAAAGTTTATATTGGTAAATACATTTAAATATAAAATATTTGGGTCATGGTTAATAATGGTAAAGATCTCATGTTATAAATATGTCAACAACATGATTAATATAGAGTGTGCCTGCTCCTGGAGCTACCCTGAGGTGATTAAATCATTTACATGCTGCTGTTGTGAGTTGTGTAAAAACAAACGTGATCTCTGTAGTTCAGAAGAGATTTTCCGAATTGAGATTTTATGCTGGATGTCTATTTTACGTTGTGATTGACAAGTCTCTCTAGTCAATCTTTGCTTTGCAAGATTTACAGGTCATGTTGTAATCCATATTTGGCTCGCTTGCTACCATGAGAAAGCAGGTACTAGTTCTGGGTACTAGGCACCAATTTTGTCTAGTGAAGAAGCATGGAGACAAGTCACAATGAGCAGATACCATGCAATGGAAAGTGCCAGAACATAACCCACAAAACTGGACACTCCGACCACCACAAAGCATTAGTAGCCTGTTAGACTAATAATACTGATGGAGATTTCAGGTTCTTGCTGTGGGACAAAGATGTATCAGGACCTAGACCAGGATGTATGCCATTAACCATCACCAAACAACTGTGGTTCTCTCTTTCTTTGTTCTAATATATGCCTAAGGCAGAGATGTAGTGAAGGAGCTGACTAAGCTAACGGCTTATAAACTGACAGGCATGATCACAAATGCTGGGTTTGCACATTTCTTCTTTGAAAGTTTCTTCCTTTCAGCACACACATTATTCCAAGATTGGCAACTCTTGGGAAGCTCAAATAGGACACAATATTCCAAGAAACTTCCTCAATCTGTCTTACTCTAAGGTGGAGAATGAGGCTGAAGCCACAGTTTCCCAAAAAAAAACTCCCATTAATAGGGTTTCAGTTCGATATATTTATTTCTTTATTTATGTATTACTGTAAACTCTATGTCACTATATCGACGTGTATTCGTGAATGTGCATCTGTGTGTGTGATTGATACAAACACAAGAACAAACATAACAGCTGTACATGACAGAGTGTCACTACAGCTGTACAGTGTTAGCTGAAATCCAATCCAGGCACCTAATCCCCAAATGACAAGCTCTCAATTAGCACACAGCCAAGCTGATTGTCCTCCAACATGGACCTTTTCGAAACAAAATGATCCCCTCTCATTTCTGCCCTCCATCCCTATATCTCTCCATCTGTCCACTCGCCCATGAAGTCATCCCATCATCACTGGCAGGTACAGTCGCTTCTGCTGGAGCCATTGGCTTGTATAACACTAGCTTTATGTGAATTGTGCATTTTATCAGCTCCACTGACTGTACATGACCTACTATTACATGCTGTAGACAATATCATCCTGTTCTTCAATGGTCAGGGCTTGCCCAGAACACCCAAGAGAAGGTATGATTAGAAGCACTGCTTGTCTGATCCACTCGTACCAGCGCAACACACACACACACACACACACACACACACACATATACACAAACACACAACCACCACATCAGTGTCAATGCAATACTGAGAAAGATCCACCACCCAAATCATACCTGCTCTGTGGTGGTCCTGTGGGTGTCCTGACCACTGAAAAGCAGGGTGAAATGGGGATAAGAAACTATGCAGAGATACAGTTGGACTGCATTCTGTAATTGTAGAACTACAAAGTGCTACAGTGCTAAAGTTAGCTTGTGTATGGTTATTGGAGCTGATGGAAATGGATAATGAGTGTAGAAACAAGAAGGTGGTTATAATGTTATGCTTGATTGGTGTGTGTGCACATTATAATAAAAGAAAGACAACAGAAGTCCACCACCAGCTGCCATCACTCAAGTATTGGCTTGAAAACCCTAGAAGACTTCTCTATACAAAAGGTACTAGCCTCATTTGTGTGAATCTTCATGTGGTGACCACACCAGCAGGTCTGCCCTCTGATTGACAGCTGCTGATGGGCCAATTAAAAGCCGTGCTGATTTCCCGTAAGCCTGGCCGGGTTACCACACACGACCGGCACCAGCTGCTCCAGCCAGCTGATAATAGACAGACGGAGGAGTGAACACACACACACACACACACACACACAGACTTACATGCTTATCACACATGGCAGGCTGCTACACAGACGGTGATATTAGTACACGTGTGGACATATGGACAGCACTGGAGAGTGCTATCTCTAGAGGAAGGCTGACCACACCAAAGGGAAACAATTATGTGGCAATCCATCCATCCATCCATTATCTGTAACCGCTTATCCAATTTAGGGTCGCGGGGGGTCCAGAGCCTACCTGGAACCATCGGGCGCAAGGCGGGAATACACCCTGGAGGGGACGCCAGTCCTTCACAGGGCAACACAGACACACACACATTCACTCACACACTCACACCTACGGACACTTTTGAGTCACCAATCCACCTGCAACGTGTGTTTTTGGACTGTGGGAGGAAACAGGAGCACCCGGAGGAAACCCACGCGGACACGGGGAGAACACACCAACTCCTCACAGACAGTCACCCGGAGCGGGAATCGAACCCACAACCTCCAGGTTCCTGGAGCTGTGTGACTGCAACACTACCTGCTGCGCCACCGTGCCGCCCATTATGTGGCAATTTGGAAAACAAATGTCTGTCTTGAAAGACCTTCTCCCAGAGAGGGAAAAGAGAGACAGGACCACCAGTGTGGGACATGCTAGAAGGATTCGGTTGCATTGTCCCACACCTCTAGAGCAGAGATATTCAAATCCAGAACCAGGTTCAAGGCCGAGATTTTAAAATGGACGGCTGGTATGACACCATAGGCCAATTGAGTCCATAAAAAGAGTGTACACTGTAGCCTGTGCAAGTGCCCTATGCAGTTGTGAGCATTTATTCTTGTGCGTTGGTGTGTCTGCGTCTCTCTGCAATTACACCACCAAACCACTAGGGCTGAATCTCAAATATCTTGCTTAACCCTATGTATTACAAAATGTAGTGGTGTATTATTATATTTCGTTTATAAACTTGTATAGCGCACAATTTAGGGAGTAGGGGGCTAATTGGAACAGAACATAGTCTACTTGCTGTGCCAGGAAAGCAACAATTACAAAGCCAGTAATTTTGTCCCATGTTCGCACTCTTCTCAGAGGCATTCATATTTTCCCCCTTGTTTTTCTTTCCATGATGTCCAAACTAATGTCTGGGAAAATTTCTTGCCATAAAACTGCTGTTGTCTGCAGTCTCTATAGTGTGGACTAGACTTCTATCCTCTGTTTGATGTTCGTCCAACTGCAGACCAATCACAATCATTGCGGTCTACATCAATGCATATATTACATAGTTACATCATAGGATTCACATCTACCTGGGATCTGTGCACTGTTTGCATCATAAGTTTGATGCAAAAGCATAAATTGGCCTTATAGCTGCACCTGGTAATGTATCAGACTGGTCAGGTATAGCATCATACCTGTCGGCCTTTTTACAATCCAAGCCTGAAACCTGGATCCAAGGCCTGAATTGGACCTCTGATCTAGATGTAGTGTTGCCAGAAGACTAGAAACTGTCACTGCTATAAAGGACAACCTGCCACATAGTATCCTTCATTTCAGAATGATGTGTAAGCCGGTGTCCAAAACCTTCAGCTGTGTAGTGCTGTTTTAACCCTTTTATTCTAGAGAGACATTGCTTGCTCATAAACTGGCAGCCTGGCTCCCACCCCGGGAGATTTTCTTTACTGCTCTTGCCCACACACTGGCCCTGCTGTCAAATCAAATAACCATAGAGGTTTGGACACATGGGAGTTTGAGTGTGGCAATGTCATTCAGATGCATGGCTGTCAAACCAAATTGTTCCTATTCACCTTCACTTGACTCTGTGTTGAGCAGATGTTTTTCTTCCCTCTTATTTTTTGTACGTGTGCCAAATAGCTTAAGAACCTATTGCTGATTGGTCGACAATGCCTGTTTATCCAAACCTATGCAAACAAAGGGAGAATACTCAGCCAATTTACCTGCCAACATGTGTATTTGGATTGTGGGAATAAAGTGGGGGAAAACCACACAAACACAGGGAGAACACCTGAGGGAGAACACCAAAATCCTCACAGAGATTGACCCCTAGAGGCAGGGATTGAGACCAGGACACAAGGACCCTGGAGCTGAGTAGAAGTTAATCTAACTGCCACCTCATTTAATGTGGAATGGAAGCATTAGAATCTAACAGCGAATGTCATTATGCTCCCCCCTTTTTTTGCAATATTGCAATATCATCCACCCTTAGCCAGCACAAAGAAGGGATTTTACTATCCTCCCACTCCCTGCTCCCTTTTACAAACACACACACACACACTCACAGCTTCCAAAAGCCTGCGAGGACGCTAATCGCTCTGATAAGATGCAGATGATCCCTCAGACGCAGTAGGCATAGCCCTGGGGTTTTGGCTCATAGCAGCACTAACCCACTGACCCATATAGCAGCCTTCAACTACTCCACTTACACAATGTACTTAGCACAGAGAGGGACACGCACAAAACCAACCCAAACTCAAATGCCCTCACATGGAACGATGACAGACAATGAAGCCATGAGGACAGGTGGAGTCATACAAAAGCTATGAGGCGAAATTAGAACAACAATTTCCCAGTCACTGTCTGACTTACAATATCCCTCTCTCCTTCCTTTGCTCTCTCTGTGAGTGACAGCAATTATCTCAGTGACGCGTGTCCCACATTCCCATGTCCACCTGCCACCGTCTTGTCTCATCTTTCGCTCCCTCACTCACCTGTCTGCTCTCATATCAATCGACCTACCTCTTCTTCCCTTTCTATCTCTGTGTCTCCCTCTCTTTCTCGTGTTGTTGCCTTATCTAGGGTTGCTAGTATTCAGCTTTGCAGCTGTGGCTGAGGGACAAAGGGGACATGAGGATGAAGGAATAGAGTATGTCACATATCAGGGTCAGTGTGATATCTGCAGTACTACTATCCAACAGCCCAGTGCTGGGCTTTAGCCCACATTTGGCACTGAGCAAATTGAGTCACCTTTGGTTCAGTTTCCTTTGGCAAGACATTACTGTGGAGATTATACAAGTTAGGCATGCAGAGTCTTCATCTAAAGTTTTCACCGTTCTTCATGTACAAACTTGACTATAATTGGTGTCGATGAAAAAACCACCCTCCATGAAGCAGCACTTTATCTACTTTAACAGTTGGAGGGCATTGAGATTGAAACCAGACCAGAGCAGACTTTTCAATCCAAAACAAGACACCTGGCAAGACTACCTTGATCTCTACCTAAAGCTAATGGGGTGGACGTGTATCATTAGAGAGACAGGGGTGCAAAGACGTAGGATCAGTTGACGGCTGTTTGCAGAATCAAAGCCGGGATAATTGGTCTATTTAATCCCACACAAGACAGGGCATGGCGACATCAACCTACTGCCAGCAAGAAAACAAAGGATCCCAAGAGATACCAATAATAGCTCATGAACACCCTGAGGCCCTGTTCATACCTGGTTCAATAACCTGACCACAAGTCAAAAGCAAATCAAACAGCCCTTTACAACTTGCATTCCAGTATGTCCCCAGTGAACACGGGTGTCCCCAAGGGCGCCACTGCTAGGGCTGTACACTTTTTCTGGCTCTAAATAAACAGGTATAGCCACTATGCAAAGCTTGTGTGCATCTTTAAACTCCCTTTTTGACAGGCATAGTTTGTTTTTTGTCCATAACAGATGGTTTATATGACTATGTTTTGCTGTACAAAATGCAGCATGTTTTGTGAGTCTAATGTTATCAAAAAAAAAGATTGATGCTGTGAAGTCGTTTCCATTGCCATGATCATGCCACTGTTGATCAAGCTAGGTCTGAATGTGTATCCAACAAGAGATTGCAAATATTAAACAGTTATATGCTGCCCAGACCACCTCTGGTGAGGAAAACTTCAACCTACAAGGTAAGGGTGGCTCGCACCCTGTGGATCCAACCTAGGGGAACAAGGGGCCTTGCCCATTCCTGCGGAACACCAATGTGTGAACATCCTTGGATTGTGTGGTAGGTTTCAAGAGTGTGTGAGGTGCTCCCTCGCTTAAGGGCAAGGCCTCCCTGTTCCTCCAGGTTGGAGTTTCCCTTGATAGGGTTGCCTCATGGTTTAGAGTGTCTTGTGGTCTTGAAAGCTACGTGTGTGGTAGCACAGTGGCCCACCCCCATTCCCATCCATTCCAAGCTGTACTGGACATCTTGGATCACCCAAGATATATCTCTATATATGTTGCAGTACAGCTTTTAATTTTTCACAAATGGGTTTTGAAAACTAGTTATGTGTTGTGTTAATAATTCAAAATGCATAAAAATAATGTTGAGTAAATATACTGAACATTTATAAATATTCATAACTCTGTTTTCTCTGCCTTATGAGTGTAATATAGCATATAATGTATGTGCATACAGTTTGACAGACATGCTGTCCGTTAAAGCAGTACCTATAAGTTATGTCTGTGTTTGCTTCTTTAACTATGCATAAGCCAAGAGAGAGAGAATGGGGGGGAAGAAATGATGTTGAAGGCAGGGAGGGAGAGTGAATCACAAGCACACATTATACCCAATTATATCCATGCTGTGCTGCCTATTCGCAATTAGACCAGCTTTGCTGTTTGTTGCTTTGTTGGCTGGCTCTAATTAGTGTGAAGCGAACATGCGCTCTCTTTGTTACGCTTCATAACAACTGACATACTTCCAGTGCTCCCATGGACCTCGTTGTGGTCACGTTAGTCTTGGACATGCAGTTGGATGGTACATCATGTCCAGCGTCCACTAAAATAGTGTAATTATTCAATGCTGCTTTGGATGCCAGTTTGCTGCAGGGCCTGGCAGCTCATAATCACTTTTTTTCTATTGGTTTCCCACACTGTTTTGGGAGAACTGAAGTGTGTGTTATTGTGTGAATGCACAGTCACTGCAGTGTTTATAGCTTTGCATTTGCACTCTGATGAATCATTACAGCAGTAATAAATGAACTGTTAGCAGCAATAATGCACTGCTGCTAGGGAATCTGTCCAAGAACTCTAGGTCTGTGCCTGGAATTGACTGGAACGTTGTTCCAGACATAGATGTAACGCAAAGGCTTAGTTTTTTTTTTTTTATGTATTTAAGTTTGTGTTTATGGAGAAACTTGGAATACAGTTGAGTAAACATGCGTCTGAGTCAGTGTGTTATTGAATTCACCCCAAATGCAACCTAAAACTGTTTAGTCGATAGAACGTTGTGATCCTGCCAGCTCCGCCCTCTGATTTGCAATAGTCATTGCAATACCAGGGATGACAACTTGAATAAACCAAATGTTGTTAGTGGTAAAGTACCTTGTGAATTTTGCATGGAAATCACTCACTCACATTTAGCAGACTAAAAACCCAAAAAGGGGGCACTATTATTTGTCAAACTGGACTTGCAAATATGAGAGACCCTGATTATATAGAAAAGCTGAATTTAAAAATCATCATTTGCATTTTAATGATGCAATTCCCTCATCTTTAACATGTAGGGGTTCCTCCTTCAGCAAAATCTGTCTCTATTCACCTCTGCGTTAGACACCCAGTAACAGAGCATGTGGACATGGACTGCTGAAATCTGCATGAACACACACACACACACACACACGCACATCATCTCTCCCACATTCCGTCTGTGCTTCTCTAGCGTCACATAATCAGGGCTTTCAGACTTACAGCGCGCACACACACACACACACACACACACACACACACACACACACACTTATCTGAGCATTCCAGCAACATTCCTCTTACATATAGCTTAATCTCCCTCTCCCTGAGCTGCTGAGCTGCTTGGCTTTAATGTATGTTTTATCCCTGGCCTGCCTCTAATGCAGTGTCTTGCTTATACTACTGTTTAATGTAGTTCAGGTCAGAGGTCAGAAAGTGGACTTACAAACGAGACCACAAGGCTAACAGGGCTGTATCTTATTGCCATGCATATGATCGACAGTGTAGTTTACATCCTAACATAGAGAAGCAGAGTTTAGCTTCTATGCCACTCTTAAATAGAACCAGTTGACAGAGAACATTAGAAGATCTCCAACGTTAGACACTTTTAAATCCAGATTAGAAACATTCATATTTGAGCAGGTCTACAGCTCAGTTTAAAGTACTCTTCAATTATTCTGTTACGGCAGTTTACAGCTTCTCTATTTTATTTTCTAATTTATTATAATCTATATAATTCTAATGGTTTAAAATTTAAATTCTTCAACTGTAATTTTTTTGTGTTTTGTAAAGAACTTTGAATTGCCATTGTGGGCAAAAGGTGCTCTATAAATAAAGTTGCCCAGGCTTGAATTACTGTTTACAGAAGTATTCAGTCAGTTTGCACTGTATTTTAGGCCTTGTTGACATTTGGTACTGACAATAAGGACCTCATGCTGTCAATATCAACGCCGCCATTAAGGTTTCATTAAAATGATCGGTGAATGCTGAAAATATATCTGGTCAAACGCACTGGATTTCTGAGGGTTCTGCAGAAAGTAAGAGTGCTTAGCAATCCTCTCAAAAGCTAAAGCATATCTAGGTTGCATCAGCTCGTTAAAATCACATTCATAACCATTTGTTCTCATCTTCTTTATCAGAATCTTTCACTTCACTCAGTGATTTTAGTCCTGTCTGAATACATGTACATTCTTATCCATTATCTTTATGGACCGTGCACTCCCACTTTGTCAAACCTCTCATCTGATGATGGCAGCTTTCAACATAGCTTTCCAAAACCAAGCTGAAGCAAAAAGAAACACACAGGGAGGAACACTTTTCTGCCAACGTTCTCACTTCTAAGCCCGAACTGAGCACTCTAAACCTCCACACAATTCATCTGGCATGAAACGGGGCCCTTGAAGGAAGCTTTGAAGAGGTTTTCAGAGCATCTTTGGACACTCACTGAGTCGTCCCCCTACCCCTCCCACACACACACACTTCCATTACAATTTGCGTGACTGAGCTCCCTCCATCTGAAGTTGAGCGAGACCACTTTCAGCTCCAAATGCTCCAAAACCGACAGGCATCCCGTTCCCAGTCCCCTGCCATCTAGGCATAAAACAGAGTAGAAAGAACTCTAGACAAAAAGAGCTAAAACCACCCTGTTAGCATCATGCTAGCAAACTGATAATCCTAGGGGCTTTTCTTATTTTTGGAGCTGAAATAGCTGCCAAATGTCAGGCACAAATAAATTTGATGTAATATTTGGCTACCATTTTGTGCTATTTATGCAAGTCCCACAATAAGACGTATGTGACAGATTTCATAAGGGTCTGAAGAAAAATATCACAATATTATATGCTACATTAAGAGGATGCTTAATTAACTACATATTTTTTAGAATAATTAAATGTCTTGTCAGTATGTGTACTCTGGAAGTGTAGGTTCCCATCACTCAGTACAGTGCTAGCTAATGTAGCTAATGTCTATTGGATGAAGAAAGAAAATCTGGCAGTTAGTGTTCTCCTCCAAGTATGTTAAACTTCCTAATGGCACTGTGTTATGAACAGTTTGAAAAGATGTGGGGTGCTTTACATGCTTTGGAAAAGCAGGTGTTAACAGGCTTGATAGCATCACATGCTCTCAGCTAGTTTCTGCAATGATATGAGCACTGCTGACTTTATGTAAATTTATGATATCATATGACTTCAAACATTTTCAACAATCATATATTATAGAACCCACTCCTAACTGTTCTGTGATATGAAACTAAATTTAACTTGTTATTCTGCAGCTATATTTTCAAACCTTCCAAATCCACATTAAATCTTGCAGTAACATCAGGGACTAGTATATAATTGATTCGCCGCTTAACTAGCTGCCTATGAGACATCAGCATAGAATAGCATAGCATGATGTTTTATGCTCATTATGAAGAAAGGGGTTATAATACATTAAAATTGCATTAAAATTAGATAACACAATTATTATAATAGTCTTAAATAGTATAATAGTTTTTTTAGTTTATTTCCCAAAGAGAACTGAGATCCCCTTACTCCTAGACAAAGGTTTCAATAGTGGTGCAGATAAGTCAATAGGCCAATGTCATTTATGTTTAATTTTGTTATCTAGTAAATTTTCAAAGTTTGTGTTGCCTGGGTCGCCATACCAATTAGTAAACAAAATGTGGATCACTTTAAAAAGCCCTATATTATGTCAGCACAGTATCTAGTTTGTTCAGGTGACACAAAGTGAAATGGTGTTGATTCATTGTCCAGACCTTGCTACTAATTACAAAGCTCTATTCGAAGTCACCTGTACCATGCACTATGGAAGTTGCTGTAAAAAACATGTTCACTAAGAAAGAATCATGACAGGCCTTCATAGGGGAGCCGGGCTGGATTCTTCCTGAGCTCCGCCTTCTTGAGCATCTGTTTGTTCTGCCAGATGAGAGGAGCTCATGGGGCTTGATGTCGAATATCAAACAGAGCTGTGAGAGCTTCTAACAGCAGGCCTTGGGCATCAAAACCAGCACTCACACAGATGCATGACACCCTCCTGGCAAGGCCGGTACAGGGGAAGTCCTTCCAAGCTCAAAAGTTGGGATTTAGGAGATCGGAAAGCTCCCATCAAAACTATACAGGTGCATTTTTGAGACCAAAGGGAAGTTATGCAGACTCAAACACACATGGGGATGTTCATTGTCTTGCTTGTCAACAAATCAAGAAATACAAGGCTAGTGTCACATCTGACCTAACAGTACTGTATGTCGCACAAGAACATGGCAGCTATTGTTATACAACCACATACGTAAGTTCCAATCCAGTTTACAAGCCTGCAGATAATGCGATAGCAAACTGTCTGGTAGAGGATTTTACAAAACCAAAGTTTATAATGCCTTATAACACCATATATACAAGGTTACAAAAATCTAGACCTTATACAATGAATGCAATTGACAATTTCTGGTTTGTTAGAGCCTCCTACACAAAAGTATTGTTCTAAGAGTGTTCCCAGGTGTGGAACACTGTGTTGTTTCTAACATTAATAATGAATGTGTGCTTGATGTCCTGACAGATTTCTTGAGTGAGTGAGCATGAGGAGACTGGGACACCACAAGTCCCTTCGAGCATATACACAGTGTAGTACTGTAAACATGCAGGAGAGGACATGATGTACAGGTCCAACCTACACTTATTCAAACTCCCAGCCAAGACAGAGACAAATAGACCAGAGGGAAAGTGACTGATGCCAGATAACAAACTAGAATCCATGGCAGGATGCAGACAACCGTGGCAAGCCAAGAGAACAGCCCAAACAATGAGTTTTAAAGAACTATTTTCCAGTCTCCAAATTTATGGAAGGTAGGGCTGGACAAAATTTACATCATGGTATTTCTTAATTTCAGTGGATACGATATCATTTTGATATCATTGTGAACAATATTAAAGACAGAAAAACTGCCAAGAAATAACAAGAAACATCAAATATAAATCTTTGTCAGTATTAATATTTTAACTGACTTTAAAAACTGAGTGCAATGAACTGATGGCAGTTCCCTGTAATAACCGTCAGTCAGTGACAGATTCTGTATATAATGTATGCTGAAAATATGTTTAAAAATCTTGTTATTTTTTTTTACTTGTTATTGTAGCATTTCATGCTGTGATATATATTGATATTGAATTATCATCCAGACCTCTATGAAGGGTCCTTTTAAAACAATAGTTCCTTCCCTGGTTTAACACAAGCACTTCAAATCAAGGGGTATGATGAATTAAGAATTAAGCATTTAGGGAAGCAAAGAAAACACCACATAGTTTTTTCAGAAACAAAATTGGGGACCTGAATATCACAGGCACACTGAAGCCAGAAAAAGCACCAATACTTACGATCCAAGCCATTGATGTAACGCATGGTGATCTCACAGTGTCCCCAAACAGCACTAACGATAGGGTACAGCTTCTTCCCTTTGAGCCCTCTGAAGGCCACACCTAGGTACTGTCCATCCACCATAAAGCTGAGAGTTCCTTCATCCATATCCAGCACCACCACCAGGGTGTCAGGCAACACAAAGGCCTCCTCAGGTTCCAGGAAACTGGGATAAGTAGGTGCTGACGAGGCTGGTCGGTTCTTGCTGTTGTGGTAGAGTTTGTTGCGGCCCAGGTCCCAGCCCCAGGACTCACTGTCGCTTCCCACCAGAGACGTGTACCCTACAGAATGCAAGGGTGCTTCAGCAGTTGCCACACCCACCACAGCATGTGTACCTCGTTGGCGGACAGGCCAGTGAATTCGCCAGGCATGGAGGCCTCTTGTGTATCCCATACGTCCACGGATGCAGTCTGTACTCTGGGCCACAGGATGTCGGTGGAAGGTAAGCTTATCATCTTCCTTGATGAAGATATTTAATGAGCGGTCATCTGCATTCCAGGCGTGTCGTAACTGCAGCTCATAGGATGCTGGGGGCATGTCCAACAGCAGGTCTAGCCGAGCTGGCTTGAAGAAATCTGGCCCACGCAGTTCCCTCCGAAGTGGACGATATGAGGGTTCGCCCCTTACATCTACCGACTTGATGCTCCCGGAGATCTTTTGACCCATGATTCCTCAGTAGAATGGAGGGGAGGGGGTGGGGAAGGGGAGCTGAGTTGGGCAGGTTGGTTGTCTGGTGCTTGTCGTTACCTCATGCAAATACCTAGGGGTTTGGCCAAGGGCTGCTGAACTTGTCTGGGACTGGTAAATGCCAGCTTCATGCAGCCTTGAAAGAGTCCTGAGGGGAAACAAACACAAAAAGTTCCATATTAACATTCTGGTTTAAAATCACTTATTATAATTTCAGTTGCTGAATATTTGGAGAATCCCTAGTTTTGATGTCTGTTGCACACACTAATAGTCCTCGTATTCAAGATGCACTGGCACAGATCTGACACCTGAGGAAAGGTCACAACAAAGCTGTTTCTGACTCACAATTACACTCCAAACAAACACAGACTGACATGGAGTCAGTCCACTCCATGCGCATCATGTAACCATCTGACCGACATAAACATACACATTGTGCGTAAGCCATGTCATGTAGGTCACTAGCTCACAATAATAATCAGGACACACCTGGGGTCTGTCTCATTAAGCAGGATATCTTAAGCCTATTAGCTATAAGCTTACTTTGGCTTGATCCACCCACACTCATCTAGATTCCCATTCTATTGACAAGTTTGTCTGTCTGCAAAGTGTGTGAATCTAACAAATTAGAATTAGCATCCAGCACCTACATTGAATAACTTAATTTTTCCTATGTACATAAAAAAATATTGGCCCACAAATCCCATACTCCTCCATCCCTATAGAAGAATCACATCCCAAATAAATTAAGCAAAATGCCAGGTTCAAGTTCTTTGCATCCAGTACACCCACACAATTCACCAAAATCCCTGCGCAAACACAAAGAGCCAAAATATCGAGCCGACTGCGACTGTCCAGAGACAGCAGCACTCTGATGGAATGTTCTGGAAGTACACTCATTTAGCAGATCCATATTTAATGAGAGCCTTTTAGAACAGCAGTGGCATGCAAAACAAAGCAGGGAGGAAACAAAAAGCGGGTAATAATTTATTTCCAACCCTCCACCCCCACCCCCAGGCGCCCACCATAAAAGAGCGAGTGAAAGGTCTTGGTTTGCATAAGAGATAAAGTCACTAGGCTGCTGCCACATTAAAGGTTCAAGAAAAGAGTTAAACAAAACATCTAATTTACATAACTCCTTCTAACCGCCAAAATGTAGCTGACTTGCTTGCATTTGAAGTTTGCCTCTTTGCTTTTGGCACTGGAACTTATTAAGCTAATGAAACTAAATTCTCAGGTATCATGTTAATATCTGTATACATTTCCTGTACTTTTACTGTTGGTGTGTAGTATTGCTGCCCAGGGTGGGATTTGAAAACAAGTGTGCTGTATGCTATACAAACTGCTTTGCATCTGCTGCCTACTAACTTTAGGAATAGTTTTTACTTGATATGTTTCTCAAGAATTGGGAGGTCAAAGCCCCAGAACATTGGTATGAATTTGGAAAGACCATAAATCAAAGGGGGTATTTTAGGTGTGGATTTAGCTTAATGCTAGCTGCTGGAATATAACCTCCTAACATATTAGCTACACTAGCAAGGGAAAAACTGCATATCTTACTTTCCTCTGAAATCAATTTATTTCCGAGGTATACATCATTAATTGCTCAGTGCTAAACCAGAAGCCACATTAGCAGGAATTCAAACAGGAAAACTTTGGTAAACAATCAACTTTACACAGCTTTCCATTACCCAAAGCAGTTAAATGCTAATGTGGCAACAATGAGTGGGCCACAAGTGCAATATCAATTGCATTCTGTTAAGTAGCAGCTGGCAAAGCTAGCATTTTGGGTTCCCGTTAATGGCCAGGCTGGTGTCAAAAATAAAGGGAAAAGAGAGCCAGTGTAATGGAAGAGTGAGATTGTGATAGGCTCTGCATACTCAGGTGCCATATGAAATGCTAGCAGGCAGCTCTTTCTACAGTCAGTGACGCATTGTCTTTTTCCAGGAATGAGAGTAGAGTTCCTGCTCAGGGGAAGGGGGAGCCCTGCCAGAGGATCCAGCTCACACTCACACACACAGGCCATGACTCTCACGTAAACAGTGAAACTGATGCCAAGAATCAAGCTAACACATGCACTCAGACAGGCTATAATCAGCCAGTGCCTGCACAAGGCCTAGGTCAAACAGCAAAGAGGAAAACAAGGCCAAGCTACTTGAATGTACAGACTCACATACATAGACACCCGCAGCAGACAGTCTCACCACACTGAGGTCACAGCAACAGGAAGAGGGCAGACTACTGGAAGCAGGGCATCCAGGCACCCAGACAGTCAGAATCCGGAATCCTGGACAAGAGTTACCAGTATAAAGTGGAAAATAAATGAGGTCATGAAGGACGGGGAGGGAAAAAGAGTGAAAAAGCAAGGAAAATCTGGACAGGCAGAAAAACCAGCTCACCAAAAAAAGCCAATCTAGGCTCCCAAAAAGTAGGTGACTCAGGTGCTCCCACTGCCTGGAAAGACTCCTGAATCAGGACACACAAGGTTTATAACAGATTTGCTGCAAGCTGTGCTGATGTTATTCAATCAGCCTATCTCCGTTTTAGAAACATGGGTCAGATTGAAAATCACTCAGTCATTCAGCCATGCCACTTGGTTGCTAATCGCTGTAATTAAACTAATATGGAAACCAATACAGGCATGATTGCAAAGTTCGAAGAAAAGGGTAGTCCCTGACAAGTATTTGATTGTTTTTCAATTTTTCCTCCTGAGTAATTCAATAAGAACAACACTGGCAAATGGTGCTCACCTAACTGCAGTGATTACAGAAGGATGAGAAAAGCAGTTGGGAAAGTAATGAAAGGACTGGGTTCCTTACAGATCAATTATTTCCACTAAGTCTCGGTGCCAAAGTGCACAAATGGATGTGGATCTCTGTAGAATTGGGGTATCTTTTATACAGTTAGGATTACCCAAGTTTGCCATTAACACAGAGCACATTGATCATGCATCTAAAGTATATCGATCTGTGTTTGGTCATTCCTACAGCTGCTTGTCAGAGCTAAAACTTTTTACATAAAGAAGTCAAAAGCTTGCAAATACATTGTATCACGGGCCAAACTCTTGTCTATTATCTATTCGTTGTGGCCAAGAATAATCTGCATTGGCGGGAACAGTTCTTCTGGCTGACAAACAGTAATCACTAGCAGGTAGGATGCTACCACATGTGCTACAACAAAAACACACTTACAAGAAACAAAAGTACTTTGTGCAGGCAACCGTTTTAATAAATGCTTCAGAGAAAGCTGTTGAACTAACCAGCCTAGCTAATCAGTTAATCTCACTACCTAACTAATGCTTATGTCTATGAATTCAACCAATTCCTCAAAACAAATGTTTGTATATTGAGAGACAAACGAATTATCGATACCTTGGATTTCAAGAGACAGTTTTAAGAATTAACAGGTGAGTGTAAAATTTTTCAACTATGATATCTGAGTACTTAGAAAACTTTAAAAGCTGTGCTGCCAAGGGATCTATATCGGTAAATTGTAGAAATCAATATAAGCCTTGTTCCCAGACTTTTGATACACAAAAAAGCCAGGGACAGCAAGCAGCCTGTAGATGTGTATCACTGCCGACTCACTGAGTCACTTCGGGAGCGAAGATGACTACGCTACTAAGCTGTGATGGCAGCCATCCATCCGGAGGCTGAGAAACTCAAACATCAGTTCCGCTCACGCACTCGTCAGAGTAAATGAGGTGAGACATTCCGAGCACTGACTTGCTAAGACCCTAATAAACATGTTCTAATAGGACATGGTGGTCTTCATCTGTCTGACCATCTGAGACACTGCTTCATAAAGAGATAATATACTGTTAGAAAATAGGTCACTTTACAGGTATATTTTAGTATATAGATTAGCCCAACTTATATCTCTGTTTTAACAAGAAACACTTGATATATCAACTACATTTTAGTTGACAATTACTTTTGGAATGAGGTACTTAAGGTATCATATTAGGAGTGGGCCATATGGCCCCTACAATATTATCAGCATATTTAAGGGTATTTTTGTGATAATATTCTTGGCTATATGACGAATCACTGAAACGTATTATATTAATTTCAAGAACATATTCATTTAATAATTCATTCATTGTCTGTAACAACTTATCCAGTTCTGAATCCGGAGCCTACCCTGAATCACTGAGCACAAGACAGGAAACTCACAGGGTAACACGCACTCACACCTAAGGACACTTTTGAGTCACCAATCCACGTACCAACATGTGTTTTTGAGAGCACACCAAACTCCTCATAGACAGTCACCTGGAGCATGACTTGAACCCACACCCTCCAGGTCCCTGGAGCTGTGACACTACCTGCTGTGCCACCATGCCGATGTCAATGTTATCGCAACAATACTAGATGGCATAGCCCTATATCCCATGATAGTACATTTTTCTCGAAGTATTTATTACTAAAAGGTGCAGCTTGCTCAAAAGTGAATGTGTTAGACATGCAACATTTATTCTTTATCCAACCACTGCTGCCTTTTGGAATCGCTACTGAATCACATCACCTCCAGATAAACACAGCTATGGTACTGAGCTACTCAAAACAGCAAAGCCTTAATTGTGCCTTGTGGTGGAGACAGGCAATACAAAATTTTATTCTTCCACGCTCACTTGTAACCTTTAACATGTTGTGTAGATTCTCAAAAGGCCAGGTTATTCAGTCACATAATCCATTTCTGGGAGACAATTGGAAAATTGCATGGCATGGGTACTGCTGGTCAGCATGGTGGCACAGCAGGTAGTGTCACAGTCACATTGCTCCAGCGACCTGGAGGTTGTGGGTTTGAGTCCCACTCCGGGTAACTGTGAGGAGCTTGGTGTGTTTTCCTATGTCCAAGTGGGTTTTCTCCGGGTGCTCCAGTTTCCTCCCACGGTCCAAAAACAAATGTTGTTAGATGGATTTGCGACTCAAAAGTGTCTGTAGGTGTGAGTGTGTGAGTGAACGTGTCTATGTGTGTGTCGCCTCCTCATGGGTGTGATGCTGTCTTGCGCCCAGTGATTCCAGGTAGGCTCCGGACCCACCGCAACCCTGAACTTGACAGAACTGTCCTATGGATCAACAACAGAAAATATTAAGGGCCACAAGTCAAGAAGTAGGAAAGTGTATTTTAAAGAATAAGACTCTGGCAGTGTGTACTATGTATAGGTTTGCACATCTTTGCACAGATTAAACCTTAAACTAACTTCTAATCTATGCAAGAAACACTTGCCCAATACTGGTAGGATGTGAACTGTATTTTACCAGGATTAGGTCTTGGAAACTATACATGGATTTCCAGTCATCTAGACATGCCCTTGTGTTTACATAAGAGGTGCTTCTGCCAATAGAGAGCACAATTTTGTGTTCCTAAGGTTTAGTCTATGAAACTTAAACTTACCCCTAAATTTCAAAAGAAATATTGGACAAGCATAGCAATGGTTTGACCAGTGTATCCTTGCAAGCGCCTGGGTCATGGAGTTTCCGCGATCTGTGTCTTTATCCTTGCGCCCTAGATTCTGATTTATAGTTATTTAAGACCTTGTTTATGTCAGTTAGCAAACCACTTTAGGCCTTATAAAGGAAGCTATAACCACTTAAGACGCTCATCTGCCTTTTGAGGGCACAAATGCAAGACAGATCCCTGGTGTGTGTTGGTATTGTTTAGTCTAAGACAGTTCCCTGACAGTGTTCCATGTTTATGTAATGAAACCCCACACACCCAAGCAAGGCCTTGCTCTATCTTGGCCTGCCGTTCTGGTATACACACATTCACAGGCACGTGGAAGCATCCTAGTGTGTGTGACCGAACTGATATTGGCTGATTCCTTGCCAGTGTTGGGAGGGACACTGGCGAGGTGGTGGATGCCCTTTGCCTCTGGCCGTTAGGAGCCCTGAAGAAAGCAGCTGAATAATTGACCATCTGTTGTTTACCTTTGCTTGTCAAGTGTATTAGATATGGACATTTTTATCCTAGGCTTTTCAATCTCTCTCGCTCTATCCCTTTCTCTGTAGTTACCTTGCCTATACTCCAACAGGTGGCAAGATAATAACACATCTACTCTTGTGGCCCTTCTGTCGATGTTCAGCCTAATGAAACACACACCCATTTAAGGTGCTACAAAAATGCACTATCAAGACAATGGCATCTGTTGTGCCAGGCAGTGGTGGTTTTTGTTTTCTCCCTACCAGAATGGAGAGGACGGGCCGGCCACAGCAAGTCATTTGGCATTCACCTGTTTATGAAAAAAAGATGACTCACAGGCGTCAAGAAGAGGTTTGGGTTCATAAACAGCTTTTAAAGTGTGTCAGTGTGTGTGTAACGGACTGATTGAGTGTATTCCACCAGCATGACATGCTTGGACTGGTGAGATGTGTTTCAAAGTGACACCCAGGAGGATGAATCTGCGGATGGCCTTCAGAGACTGTCACATCAAAGACTGCGGGAGACTTCGGGAAATGGGTGGGGGTGGGATAAAGCTTGGCCAGGACAAACACCAAGCTGCTGCCAACACTCTCTCCAATTAGAGCTGAGAGACACTCTTGCAGCATGGATGTAGTCCAACCTTTGTCATGAAACAATGCCGCCATGCGACACGCGAGATTTAGCATGGATGCTTTATGACTAAGACAAAAAATATGTGAACTCTGGCTGAAACTCTTGACGTACAGCTAGGCAACAATGAGGAAACTAGACACTTTTCCACCAAAGGAACTCTGGTTTTTTAACCTGTTCCATCCAGCCTACTTTTCCACCAGTTTTGATGGGAACCAAGTATATGTCATCAGCAGGGGGCATTGCGGGGTTGCTCAGTTCCAAAGTCACTGTGGCTGAATTCAGAGTCAGGACAGATGAGTTTTTATACTTTGTTTACAGCAGATTCAAATCTTCATCATATATGATACAAGTTTGTATATGCTGATGAGTTATGATATGTTCTGCTGAGTTGGGCACAGTGTAAAGAATTGGCCAACATGCCTTGTGTCGTGCTGAACACAGCCCCAGAAAACACACACAAACAGGGCATGTTCCTGTTTTATTTACTTTAATTTATTTAGATAACATGCGGTCAATGGCCATGTCTAACTCCACTCCTGGATAACGCTTTATTCGAGTCTCTTAGCTTCTTCTGGAGCTTCTTTATCTCGACATGCTCATGGACATCTTCACAGTTGATGAACCTACTTTTCATTGGTTCCAGCTGGGAATCAACTTTTCCAGTTAATGAACCAATGCATATTAGTGGAAACACACTGAATGGTTCCTAGTTAGGTTCATGAAAAGGAACCCAACGGGTTCCAAATTGGTAAAAAAAAGCACTATGAGTGGATATCATGTAGTATTTTTTTTTTCAGAAATCAAGTGCACCCTGTAAGTATTTGTCCCATTTTGTGATAGGAAAGATTCAGACTAGGTGTGGGAACATTTGTGTGATGTATCGATCCATAATTATCCACTGGAGATTTAGCAAGATCTACTGATATTGGTTGATTACAAGATCTAAATTACAAATAACATTCATTCATTATCTGTAACCATTTATCCAGTTCAGGGTCGCGGTGGGTCCAGAGCCTACCTGGAATCATTGGGCGCAAGGCAGAATACACCCTGGAGGGGGCACCAGTCCTTCACAGGGCAGCACAGACTCAAACACACATTCACTCACACACTCACACCTTCGGACAATTTTGAGTCACCCATCCACCTACCAACGTGTGTTTTTGGACTGTGGGAGGAAACCTCAGGTCCCTGGAGCTGTGTGACTGCGACACTACCTGCTGTGCCACCGTGCCGCCATTACAAATAACACTCCATATTATTCTAAATATATTGAATGGTTCTTGTGCCAGTGTATTTTACAGCTCTGTAACCAGTGCTGAACTTAAGCTCATGTCAGCTGTAGCTATATTCGGTCTCTACTACCTCGCTGGAGGGAATACACAACTAAAAACTTCAAATCAAACCATGTGGTGGTGTGCTATTTCAAGGTAGATTTGATAAAGGAATGGAGATCTTCTACTGATTCTGGCACTATATCAATATGTGATAATGTCTGAAGAGTGACTGCAGCACTATGATTCAGGCAGTGATGTCAAGCTGTTTACCTAAACTTCTCACCTCCTTCCCTTAGAGCTGAGCTCTGTTCTGGTGTCGCCGCAGGGAGCAAGGAAACTGCTCGTCCCAACAAAATGATGTGTCAGAAACCATTTGGAACCTAGCAATCCATGAAACTGTGACAAACTGTTACTGTCTTTAGTCAGGAGTGTCTAAGCGGAGATGAGGGGAGGGAGAAGTGGGGCTCATGGGGGTTTAACAAAGTCTAAGAAAGACATCCTAAAGTTTGCGACAAGAATTAAATATCTGATTAGACTCAGGAGTTTGGGTGATGCCTTGTTATGGTGATTTGGGTCCTAGAGAAACTCCTTTCCTGCATGTTTTACTGCCTCTCCACACCCATTTTATTTAGTCAGTTATAGTTCCAGTGACTTCCAGTGGATCCACACAGTTACAGACTACACTGTAATATACAGTACATAAGTTATAATATAAAACATTATAAATATAGGTTTAGTAGAAGGTTATACCTGTCATTCTAAAGAAAGTCATAACTGTAATGTGATTTAGACAATGGGAAAAGTACTGTAAATAGCTACATTATATTCTTTCATGAAAAATAATCATATTACTGAATTTTATACTGAGATGCCTCTGATATTGGTTCTTAAAAAGGATCAGATGACCGGAGAGTTAGTCAAATGAAGCAAAAGAGAGGGAAAAAGGCAGGGAGAACACAGATGGTGCCTTTCCACCAATGAGGAACCTGAACGATTCACAAACTAAATTTGGAACCTTTCGTCGCGTTCCAACCAACAAAAACAGGTTCCCTGCTTGAACCAAAGAAGATATGGTTTTTCAGTACAAACCGTGACATTGTCCGTGGGGGTGTTGAGGTTCAGTATCTCAAGAAAGTGCTCAGAGCCTCAAATATTTTATTATACTCAGTGGAGATGGATGGGGTCATTTACAATGTTTCATATAAATAAATAATAGGTAATACAACGTGTGTGTTTCTGCAGTTGTGTTTGGAGCAACACCATGTGCGTTGGTCAGCGCCACGGACATTGGTTACATTTCTCCACTGTTCACAAGATCAGCAGTAAGGCCCAGAACTCAGCAACATTTACACACATATTATATCTCGCTCTGACTCTACAGTAAACAAAAAATAAACAATGACCCTTTCATGAGTTTATCTGTGGCTCTGGTGCTGTATTCAGCTACAGCAACGCCCCCCGCTGACGACATATCCTTGGGTCCCCTCTAAACTTGAAGAAATGTGGGCCGATTCACTGGAATGAACCAAGGCTCCATAATATTAACGGAAGTCTATGTAATCACCCACAACTCACAGAAACAAAATTGTGTGAAAGGGAGAGACAGAGAGAGAGAGAGGGAGAGAAAATAGAGGGACAGCAATTTCAGTATGACAGCCCCCAAGCCATTCATCAACATGACCAAAAGTGTCCACCCCCGACACACAGGCAGCAATCAGATTCAAAGGTCTACAAACACAGAGACACACACACACACACACAAGCTCAGTGCTGCATGGCAGATGTGTAAGACTCCCTCCTGTCCACTAAAGCATTCCACCCCCAACACACACGCACATGCACGCGCACACACACACACACACACACACACACACACAGAAACACAGACTCTAGGTGTCAGTGTAAGGGTTCTTTCATAAAGTGAAGTAGAAGTGGTGGATTGAGCAGTGGCTCAATTGGCTTTTCTCAAGAAATAATGCTTAAAATATGCAAAGTTTTCTTCCAGTGGAAAAAATAATAATTTGAGCATGTTATTCCAGTTTTTCACAAAAGAACACAGTTCTGGTGTATTAATGAGAAGTCTGTGACAAGATTTAATCAAAATACCACAAGGACCAAACACACCACAAAAATTAAATCTCCCACTGTCCAAATGGCCCTGTTCAGAACTGCCAGTTTCCGTACCTGTCCCTTTAAATGATAATGAGCTGCTCACTGTTCACCCATGTTTTTATAGCCGTTTTTGCAGGGTTCTCTTTCTTCTGCATGCTTGCTTTCTCGGTTTTTACTCAGTGCTCTTAAATCTCCTTGCTCTCTGTGTTTTAACCTCATATTAGGGCTACTCATATGGGTCCAGCGCTGTGCTTGGAGAACTCGGACAAGGAGGTGGGGCAATTCTAATATCTGTATTGGATATCAGAATCAGTGCCATGTCTGCTTGGCATATTTTATCCTGTTTTCTGACTTAGCCCACAAAAAGCTCTATGGGTTGTCTTGTTTCACAGTGTGTGGGGTTGGTAGGCTCCAGATCCTAAATTGAAATTTTATAATATTGTTACAATAATATTATAACTATGGATTAGATTTAAGGTGATTTCACTTACTAAGAAATCTTTTTATTGTCAGTGCACATTCACAAAATCAAACACACACACAGAAACTCCACTGGCACTAATTCAGTTCCACTTGGCACCAGGTGGGAGGCATTGAAGTGGTCCGGACACTAGAGCACATCTTTAAACAGCTTTGCACAGCTGAGGCCTAGAGGGTCCCAGACGGGCTTCAGACACAGAGTGTGTTTCAGTCCAGTGCTCTCTCTCTCTCTCTCTCTCTCTCTCTCTCTTTCTTCCTTACATGCACACACACACACACACACACACACTGATTGGCCCATTAAGCCCTAAGGGACCCATATGTGGGCTCCTCTTTCCCATAACTGCAATGAATAATAAGTTTAATGCTGCATTTACATTATAATAGTGGACGGTCCATCGTAAATCAATAGACTGTCCATTGTTTTCAACTGAGCTGTGAAGGCAAATGCAGAGTTGGCCACAAACTGCAGTGGAAGTGTTCAGTCTTCCAAACTTCTGAGGGCGCGATACAATGGATATTGTTTTGATTTGAAACAAGCCTTTATGTGCTAGTAGCTTATGGGCAAACACAAATCTTTATACGTTAAATACATTAACCTATATTCAAATCTCATTTAAGGACACAGTATTGGCTGGCACACCTGTCCCAGTCATCATGGTAACGCTCACATGGCTACCTGCCATCCTCAGCTGGTCCTATCCTAAACAAACCTTATTTTTAAAACAGAAAAACAAAACGTAAGGTTAATTAAACATCTGTGACCACAAAGATCAAACAGTACAACAGGGTTCACCCCCACCCCCCGCTCCCATTTTCATGCTCTGCACCTACACGTGGCAAAGTCTGCCGGTATCGGTATCAATATCGGCGATACTGGCCCTGTATTTACTTGGTATCGGATCGATACCAAAACTCCCGGTATCGGCCACCTCTACAATGAATGAATGCCTGTTATTTCTTTGTGCTCGTTGTGTCTGTTTTACTGTTTTAAATCATCTTTGTGCTCTTAAGTAAACATGTGTCTAGCACTGTGATCGGAGAGCCTCAGATGAGGAGGCGGGAGAGTTGAAAGGTCTCCGCACTAGATTTCACAATAGAGTAATATCAGAATATCTGGTTTATGCCATGTTTTCTGAACAAGAAAGGACTGTTAGCCCTTTACAGCCCAGCAGGAGCAGTGTTTTGTTGTGCTAATTTAGCACTGCTAATTCATCAGAAGGAATTACAGTTTACAATTAGACTCTAATTTCTAAATTATTATTTAGTAAAAAAAAAAGAACAATTTAAACAAAATTCCAAAACTTTCACCCAGTTCCTTAATAATTTAAAGTGATTCAGAGTTGGTTAGCTTGAAATTACTTTTGTAGTTTAAGAAGGCTCAGATTTCTTTACATTCGATGTAATAGAAAGCAGAGGTCACATGTGAACCGTATATATTATTTTAAAACCAGAATGTTATCTTCAACCCATGTCTCACTGTAGGTTTCATGATAAAAGGTGTCAAACATCTGCTTCCCATCACCACCACAGTGGACATTTCTTGGTCTCTAGACTGACCACCCCGCACCCCCACCCCCGAAGGCCTTTGTTAACAATGTTCACATCTTGATATGCAGAACTAAACTGAAATCAGCATAAAAATCCAGACGTCTGATTAAAGGAGGCTCTCTTTGCACTTTCCCAACAGCCAGAAATATCCACACACACATGACTCCAAGTCCACACTACCGGTGCTCCATCTGGCCTAACATAAACACATTCCACTCCCGGTAATGCACAAACTGAAGGGAATTGGAATCCCATTCCAGAGTGCATTTTCCCAGTGAAAAACCCTGGAGATTGAAGTTAGGCACTTTCCACTAATCTCCAGGAAAAGAATGGATTGAGAGACCTCCTTAGCTCTACTCTCTGCTTCTAATCACCTTATCTCATCACTTTAAACAGCTGAGAAAACATCTCCATATCACACACCCCACACACACTCACATATATTCTCCTGGAACTATCCATTCTCATACACAGGAGTGTCCAAACTTCCAGATAGCCAGCATGTTAAACCCCTCTTTCTCTAGTTTTCCTAGCCAGCTGGTGAAAGAGATGGAAAGAAATGAAAAGAGAGCAATAGGGAGAGAAAGAGAATAGTGCATCTAGGATCCCACCTCCGTTAGAAGAAAAAGAGACCCAGAAAGCTCCTTACACTCATGGAAGTCCACTCTTTATCCACTCCACTGTCCAGTGATCGTCCAGTGAAGAAACCTGCCCACAACAGAGCCAAGAAACAGGAAGAAGTCCGAGCTCCTGGAGGGAGAGAAGCTTCTCGTGTCTCCTCTTCTCTTCCCTTTCTTTTTCTTTTCTTTCTTTCTTTCTTTCCTTCTTTCCTCTTGCTCTCAGTTCCTGCTGAGTGAGGGGGTAGGAAAGAAAGGCTTCTGCCCCTGAGATGTTACCCCCCTCCCTCCCTCCCTCAGCCCCCTCCCTCCTTCCCTCCAAATAAGACCCCCCCTCCACCTCCCTTGGGGGGCTAACGCGCTCCGTGGTCGTCCTGCTCCAAAACTCCTCAGGCTCACTCAGTCACTAACTCATGCTCTCACTCGTGGACAGAGAAAGAGATAGAGAGAATGAGGGATAGAGGGGGGGAAGAAAGAGAGAGAGTGAGAATGTGAAGAGCAGAGGCAGCTGCCTCATGTTGAAGAAAAGCAATTCTCTGTTCTCGTCAAGTATAGAGAGGGAGCAAAAAGATGGGCGAGAGAGAGAGAGAAAAAGAGAGAGCTTACCCCTTAAGCCACGCCCCCGGGCTCCCACAGTCTCCTCCCCCATTTTAGCCTGCCCTGGCCAATCAGACGTAAGCACACACACACACACACACATCTGATCCGTGCCTCAGAGTGGCAGCTGTTTCTGGAGATAACCTGGTTTCGCTTCCCTGGGATTAAACCCTTCTACATTTCTACTAGTTCCTAGTTCTAGTGAGAATTTAATTCTCAGTTTAAAACTAATCTCCAACTCCAGAGCCAAGCTGGAGGAGAAGCTCAAGGCTAGCTCCAGGTTCAGAGGCAGTTTTTGAGAAGTTCATATGAAACTAGGTGTGGGACGATACCTTTTATGTTCCTTTAGAAATATAAAAACTTTGATCTTACAGCTAATCTTAAGACTTTGAAAAAAGTATTAAGTATATTGTCTGGAAACTGGCCAATATTTCTAACTAAAAGTACCATTTAGCCATACCACTCTGTTTTGCCTAGGGGTAGATGTACCTCAGTTCTTATTGGGAAGGGAGGGTAGGGCTATATAAACCTTGAAACAGAGTGTTTTTCAGAGGCAGACTTCAAACAAAGGGCTATGAAAGCCTGGCAAAACAGTGGTGCAGACAACCAAAAGAAAAAAGCCACAAATGTCAGTAATTTATCCTTTAAAAACCTTGACAGCCATTTCTTTACCTTGGTTTAATGTAGCTTCAATGCTTTATGTACTTTCTAAACAAGCTTCATAATGAGCATATAGCATACTTTGCTGATGTTTTGGAATAATCAGTTCCACCTTAAATGCTGAAGCAATTACATTCTAGCACCTGCATGTATGGCCACAGCATTTAAGGTGGAACTGGAAGTTTTAAACAATAATCCGCAGAGTAAGCAACTGAATTCAGCTTCATATCACATTGAATTAGGAGTGGGTGTTTAAACAAGATTATGTAACACTTGAATGCATGATGCCCTAAATTTAACTATGTTAAGGTCCAGATGCTCTGATAATGCTGCTTTTTTTGGGTTCTGATGAGGTATCAGGCTCTTAAAGGGTTGCATGCATTTCTATATACACAAAACTGGAAAGTGGCTTTACAATGAAATGGGAAACTGCAATAGCAACACATGAGCTTAAAGTCACCATTCCCATTGCCAAGAGTGGGCTAGAGGGGTACTTGAAGAAGTGAAACTGCATTATCTGGAGCCCCATACAGTACTATCCACTTCTGAATAATTTTACCAAAGATATCCACCGATCTCAACCTGCAAACAACATTAGGGAACTCTTTAGCAGCCCCTCCCCTTCAACACCTAAAACACACACTCCCCTCCACTAGGCTCTGAGTGTGTGTACATTCTGTCTTTGGGAGTGACGTATATTTCCTGTCCACTTCCTCTTTTGGCCAGCCACACACCAAACACTGGAGAGGTTTAGAGAGAGAAAGATAAACGTCTCCAGTCTGATCCCGTTCCAAACCACTTTTTATTCCGAAGACTTTGCAAATGCATTCATAAGCTATCATATGATATGTATAATACCTTGTAAAAGAAGTTTCAGACCCCCAGTTTGTAGACTTTCACAAGACCATGGTCACTTGTGATGCTTGTCCACTGCATGGACCCTACTTGACTCGGCTCGGCTCAGCTCTTTTGCCTTTCCATTAGGCAAATCTTATAACTGGAACGGGGTACTTTTTTAGTCCCTGCTCACGGCTGATACGAAGCAAGCTGAGTAGGTATTAAAGCTGATGTGTAAACCTTGCAAAGTGCTGATTGGCCAGAGAGACTTGTTTACATTGCAAAATGCAAACCTCTAGCACAAACTAACAACTGGTAAATCTCCAAACTACAGTGGTGAGCACATTTGTTAATTTAAACACAATGATAATTTAAACACAATGAAAATTGTTTTGTTAAGTCACAATGATAACTCGTAAAATTACCCTTGGGTTGGTGACCGATGAAAAACTCAGGTGAGTGATGGACGGAGTAACAAGGAAAAGTCTGCTGATCTGTGAGAACTGTGAAGAAAAAGAAAAACACGCAAAAACACAACGAGAAAATGGCGCCTATCAATATTACATTGAAAGTTAGAACACAGTCACAGAATGGTTCACTTCCACACTGGATAAAATTTAATGTGAGCAGTGAAAATCTGAGTGAGCAACAAAAGACCATACCTGCTACGTTAAAGTGTTTAATGACGATTGGAACTATGCCTTTCACTTCTGGCATTAAAATGTATAGTTTAAGCATCATTGCTCTCCAACCACAAAATATCTCCAACCACAACCTACCTTTATTCTAAAATGCCAAGGAGTTATCATTTGATCCATGGTCCTAACCACTGCCGTAAAATGCCTGGCAAGCTCCTACAACTGCTTTAAGTTATTATAATTGTATAATTGTAATCATTTTATTAAAGAAACGTATATTACCTCATAAAGTCAGCCTCCATAGAATGAATACATTATTGTTAATGTTTGCAAAGATACCATATAATGCAGTTATACAACATTATGAATTTTGTTATCAACTGCCCCTTTCAGACCATCAGTAAACCCTTGTGCAAGAAAAGGAAATAAAAACCCACATTAAAAGCCATTCAGCTTTCTTCCCATTACACAAGGGCCACTCTTTGGCTTTGGAAAATGACCCCTAGGACAGAAGGGGCCATTAATGGCTATAGTACGTGAGTTTACGACTGATTTTTGCTTCCCAAAGCTACCCAAGATCGAGTGGTATGTAAGTCCAAGCCAAAATATGCAGAGCTGGCCTGTGAGCATGGACAAAATAGTTTCCCTTTTGGAGAAAACAGCTGAGTGCTGCAGGCAAAGGGCTTTGTCTATTCCCTCCATCAAAATCTCATAAATACTGCATTGAGTGGCATGATTATACTGTCTTGCGTCAGTGAAATCAAGGCAATGCAATGAGAGGAAGGGATTGAAATTAGAGTAGATGTAAAAGCTGTAGATGTTTTGTTCCCTGAAGTCCTGACCTTTATTTCCATTTGTTTCTTGGCTTTGTCCTCTCTCTCTTTTCTAACCTGAAAATGTTAGGTCATGACTCTGGTCTAATTAAGCATTGTCATTTTTTAAACAAACCAAACAAAGAAGCATATAATGTAGTGGGACACTTTGACCCACATGCCAAATGCCAAGAATCAGAGAGGTCAACACCAGTTACTGGAACATCGCTGAGAGGATGTAACATCATTCTTCCTCATAAATATTACATACTGCAGGTAGTGTTGCTGCCACACAGCTCCAGGGTCCTAGGGCTGTGGGTTCAGTCCCAACCTTTACTGTGTGTGAGGAGTTTTATGTTTTCTCCACAAGTCTGCATTAGTTTCCACTGCTCCACCACCCACAGCTGGGAAGCTTTACACCATTATATCCTATGCTTGGCATTGGGTATATGTGGTATAGGGTGCTTTTCCACTGCATGGTGCCTACTCTACTCAACTCTACTCGTATGTGGGTTCATGGTCCCTGGTAGATTTTCCACAAGCAGCCCTGGCCCAAAATGTAGCCAGTAATGTCACAATTCACAATACTGACTGTAATTTTAGGCACTGTTTACACATTGTATTGGCCTGTTGTTGGTTTTGTTTTTATTTTGTTTTATTTTTTATTTTTTTGTTTTGTTTTGTTTTGGGACTAAACACAGGTCTGTGCCCCAGTTCAGACAGATTAGTAGAGTTTTTTGTTCTTTGTTGCACTGTCAATCTTTCAGTGGATTACTTCACTGGCCACTGATCCAAGGAGCATTTGAACCTCTTCAAAAGACCATGCTGTAATTTTACAAGCTGCCGTGAGTTGGTTAAAAACAAACATGATCTTTATTGTAGCTTGTAGATGTTACAAATGGCTAATTTGTGTTGGATGTCTGCATTATGTCATGACAATTCTCTTTGATACTCTGCAATATTTACATGTCACATTTACTCCCTACCCAATTCGCTTTGAACCATGACCAAGCAGGAACTAAAAAATACCAGGTTCCAGGAACTAAATTTGTCTAGTGGAGAAACAAAAAAGCTGCATAATGCTGAGCCAACATATGGTGGTAAAACTCTTTGGAATCTGCTTTATTGTTAGTGTCAACTCTGGGTGAACTTACAAGTAGTTAAATTCATGTAAACACCAAAGTGGTGACAACAAATTTTCATGGATAACTAACACAAGCAGCCAAGCAAAAAACATAAATAATAATAAATAGCTTTTGCTTTAGTGCAAAAGCTAAAGAAGCAAACCCCAGACCCAAACAAGTTTTGGCTGATTCTGAGTCCTTTTAACTCCCTTTTCCCCCTTTCTTGACCCCAGCATGATGGTGGGCATAAATTGCCCCCTCGTTTTCCGCTCGAGGGCTTTTTAACACTTTAGAAGCAGCATGTGTTGGTGGAAAAGCAGGGATAGATGGGGGTTGGGTTAATCTGTGGGACAAAAGGAACCCCCACTCCATCCATCCACACACATACTCGAGGATAATAGGCCTCTGAAGCAGAGGGGCTCCTATCTAAAATGCCCAATGACAGAAAGCGAGGGCTTTTGGGGGTGAGGTAGAGGGGGTGGACAAAGACCTCCTGGCAACACACGTGTCGTAGACAAAGTCAGCCAATTGTCCAGGCTGAAGCGAGGGAGGGGCAGAAGGGTGGATGAGTGGATGGAGAGCTGGGGGGGAGGAGCAGCGGGGGAGAGGAAGAAAAGAGAAGGGCCGTTAAAGGGAATGCTCATCTGGCAGTCATCAACCTGAGCCGACAGAGATGGCAAATACACAGGAGCAGACAGACAGACAGATAGAGAGGCTGAAAAAAGTTGGGCAGGTAAAGATGGACAGATGGTTTGTGAGGAGGTTGGACCAATGACTGCATATCAGATTCAGTTCAATTGCATTGTGTTCCCTAATTTCCACTTGCTAACTTGTTTTAAATTGCCCATAATAGAATGGTCCCCTGTACAAATGACATCCCAAAGGACAGGTGTGGACTGTAGCCCTGTGTGTCCATAGCCCTGTTCAAATGGGATTAGTTTGGATTAGGAGGACATTTGTGATCAAATTTCACATCAGTGATAAAACGGAAGTTTCTAGTGGATTGTATTTTCTACAAACTGGGTCATTAGCTCATGCTTCAGGAAGGATTTCTTAAGGAAACCCATGCTATGTGACTAAGGCAATGTTCTAAATAAAGCCCTCTTTGAAGTTCACACATTTGTGAAGTAGCTGGGAGATGTATGGTGATTTTCCACTGCATGATACCTACACTATATAAATATGCTCAGCTATTTTTGCTTTTTCATTAGTCAAATTTATACCTGGTACCTGGAACATGGTACTATTTTAGTACCTGCTTGCCAGTAGGACTAAACTGTGATGTGTAAACATTGCAGAGCTCTGATTGGCCCAAGACTTGTTAATCACAACAAAATGCAGACATCCAGCACAGTCTGATTGTGATACTATCTAGCTACAGTAGGATTACAGAGGTTACATTTTTTATGTATTTATCTAACTCACAATGACAGCCTGTAAATTATGCATCATCTTATGAAATCATACAAATCTTCTTGGATCAATGGCCGATGAAAGAACCAAGCGAGGGCTGGATGGTGCAACAAGGAACCAAAAATCTCTAGTGATCTGTCTGAACTGATGTGCATCTAAGTTGTGTTCAGTCAAAGGCATAGAATCAGCTTGGACAGAAGTGATGTGTCCCCACCAATAATGTTATCCTCTTCAAATAGAAAAAAAGCAGATCTGTTAACGTCTCATTAACCTAAGGTGCAGAAAGCATTAAATCACATTCTCTACTTGAGTCCTACCTCCATGTAACACATATGACCAGTGTGGTTGGCTGCGCCTTTCCCTGCTGTCACAGCAAAACCCGATTAATAGGTCCCAACCAATGTCAAGAGCAAACCTACGCCCTTGTGTTCAGTCCCATAAATACATAAAACCCAAAAAATGCAAATAGACAATGACTATACAACAGTTAATGTTACCACTGCCAAAATTATGATTTAAAAAGCACACAGTTCCCCATCGGGACGTGTTTTTGCTACGCCCTACATTTAGGGTTGGAGCTGTCTTAGTAAAAAATGAACCAGAAATCAGGTACCAAAAAGTGAGTAAAATCGGGTCGTTTTGGTACAATTCCATGGTGTGCTGTAACCTGACTGATGCATTTCAGTCAGATGCTATAAAAACAAATGGAAAATTGAATTCCAACCTAGCTTTTTACTGAAGGAATTGTTGCAAAATAGATGTCAATGTCTATTTTTAATGGATTGATAATGTCTAGATTTTAATGTGTTACCTGCTGCAACTCTCTGGTTAATCTGGAATAAACTTAGTCCATGTGAATCACCATTAGCTTTACGCTAACATAATACAAGAATCCCATAGGAGTACTAGCAATTAACAGTATTGCGGATATCAGTGTTTTCAACCCATACTGAAGACTTAGATCGAGTTGCCATGGTTTACCACTCACATGTATCTCAGCACATGTACAAACACACACACACAAAGAGAGTGAGAGAAGCTCAGATGGGGAATATGGGTTAACCACTGTGTGCATGACACAATGGCCATTTACATCACATTGTGACAGGACACGAATCTGTCCAGACCTTCATCAAACAGACCATGCAGCAGCTGGGCTTCTGCTGATACTATTGACACACACACACACACACACACACACACACACACACACACACACAGAGAGAGAGAGAGAGAGAGAGAGAGAGAGAGAGAGAGAGAGAGAAATGTAAGAGAGACAGCTCTGATAGCTTTTTACTGTGATCAGGCCATGCTCCTTTGTTCAGCTTTCCCATGTTAAGTCGGCAATACCTGTGTATGTATTGGGAGCTCATATGGTTTACACTAATGATGGCCTTATAGCAAAAGACTCGCATCACTCGCAGACAATTTTCAAAAGTGCACTGTAAATATACCTATAAATCTACAACGGTGGTTTTAAAGTGTAGTTGTGTTGCCTAAAGGTGCATTATATTTTCTTCTCCAGAAAGAGGGATGAACATCTGTAAGCTTCCATTATAGTACTGTGCAAAAATAAAATAAGTTATAATAAGCATGATTTTATGAACAACATAATGAACAACAAAACATCATAATAGAATATACTATAATTATGTTCCCTAAGTAGAGGTACTGAATGTGTACCCTTTGAGGGTCTCATCACAGTGGGGGATCTTATGAGAGTACACTGAGGAATCTAATGGCAGTCTTGCATTTAATGAATCTGCAAGTCATAGTTAGTGATAAAAACTCTTCAGATGTGAGAGGGTGTCAGACTTGAGTCTTATATAAGGTTTTCTAGTGTATGGGTAGCATAAAGATGGATAATAATATCATGAACACTAATCACCAGTATCAGCAAAAACACTGATGTTCAGAATTTGCAGACATCTATTTTCTATTGGTGTGAGTGCTTCTACTTTAATGTGCATTCTGCAGTCTCTGGAGTGATGGAATACCAAAGAAAATGTGATACACTATAATATATTAATGATCAGGTGGATGAATGCTATCAAATCCTCACGTCCATGTTTCAATCTCTAGTTTGAAGCATTCCTAGAAGACTGTATCTGTTCCTGGACATAATGTATGTGGGATGAGTAGGTGTCCAGATACTGTACATTAGATGTGCAGGATATGACTCACACAGATGTGTGTGTGTGTGAGGGGGTGTATCCAGTGGGTTCTGGAGATTAAGTGGAATGGGAGCAAATAGCATCTCTCTCTCACACACACAAACACACAAGAGAGAAGTCAGACAAAACACCCCAAAGTAACCAAAAACACACACTCAAACACAGACAAAACAAAAACCCAGAAGACACTCTTGCGAAAGCTCACACAAACACACAGAACACGCCTAACAAAAGACTTCAAACATACACATTCTAACAAATGCAAGTCTTCCAAATCTCCTCCAGAGATAGAGAGCGAGAGAGAGAAAGAGACACTACCAACAGCCTCCTTACCCACACAGACACCATAAACAAAAATCTAACAGCCCTCAAACACATGACATCAATTTCAAACACACACAAGCAGCCAATAGCAGTGCAGCTAGCAAAAACACTGGCCAGTGGAGCTCGGCAACAAGCTTCACACTCTTCCGTTTGATCTTTCCTTTCAGCCTGAGAGCATAATGTTCATCAGTTTGTCCTTTATACATTGGTGGAGTCAAATTCAGTTCAGGTTTATTTGCATAGTGCCTTTTAATAAGTGTTACCAAGGGAGGAGCAACTCTGACTGAGAGATACCCAAAAGCCTGTCCTAAAGTCCCATAATCTCTGTCCTGTCCCAAATTCTCACAAACTCAGGGCCGATAGCAGCCACTCATAGTCTCTGGGCCTGTGCCAGGTTCCAAGTTGCGGTTTGTCTTGAGTGTATGCTAACGTGATGCATTTTGATATTGACTACAAAGATGTAAACTGTCCTTAAAAGCACAAGTGTGCAGATATGCATTAAATCATTTTACATTAACATGGCATGTTTTTAAATCTTATGAGAGCAGAAAATACCCCTTGTAGTCCTGTATGTCATAAAACATTCAGATATCTTAATATGGCATATATAAATACCCCATGAACACATCAACATTGTGTGTCTTAAGGCATTAGAACAATTTAAGTATCCATTCTATTGGTTTCTTTCAACATATAAACTCTTTTTCTTGGTGCAGGGCCTGCACTGGATCAGTACATATGTTGTCCTTATGTGGTGTGTACATTGTGGTTATGTGTGCTTTGCACTGTGGTATTTTCTTTTGCTACTGGGTGCATTCAGGCTTTGTATCTATTAGGTGTCTTTTATGGAACTGTGACATACTACTTGCCACAGTCCATTTGGTTTCCCCTTCATAAAGGAAGTGGTATCACTCAATACTCAGTATCACTCAAATACACCTTATGATCCCCAACATCAACCTATTCAAACAATGTTTTCCAGTGTTTTTAGATGTGAAATTGAACGTGTTAAAGCAGATGCGGAACATGTTAATATATAATTAAACAAAAATGCTGTTTAATTTTTTTTTAATCTCCAAAAATCATCAGCTACCTGGTCTGAGCTGCAGAATAATTGACAGTGACATCTCCATGTCAGTAGTCAAGGGATAGCACTGGCTGCATCTTTAGGGGGAAACCACTAAAGCTAGTCTGGATTTGGGTGCCCCTACAGGGCCAAAGATCTGAGAGGTGACTAGAGATGAAACTGTAGTCGGTATGTAAAATATAGACACACTGTGCTCCACAGACAATAGGATCTGTACTAAACACTGGCAAGATGAAAGAAACCGATCAGCAATTGGTATTCAATAAAGTAGAACCAAGTCTCAAAACAAAAACTCTAAGAGGGACTAAGACTAACAGTGGATTATTGTTTTTTTCTATGTGAGACCAGAGAACAAATCATGTACATGACGATGTGTGATTAAAGGTAAGCACTGTATTGTGGGGCAGATTCATCACTGCCTCAGTCTGATTACAGTCTGTGTCTGATCAATGTGAGCACAGTTCAGAGCTAAAAACACACTAAAGCGAATCGATGCGCTTAAGAAATGGAAGACTGCTGATGACTGGAAATCTCAGAAGAGTGGTAGAGGATAAAAGAAGGATTTTCTCTCTCCCCTCCCCCTTCCCCTGCCTCCTTTCTTCCGGGCTTCTTGTTTTCATCCAATTCCACCCCTTTCCTTTATCTCTCCCTGCTTTCTTTCTACTAAATATGGCTGTGAAAGTCTCAATTGGAATGTCACCACAGGAGCAAACTGTAAACTAGCAACTGCTAATTACCATCATGCAATGACGTCAGCCATAACTAACTTAGCCACATTAGCATGTAAATTCAATTTGGGTTTTAAAACAATTGTATAAAGCTATTTTTCACTCTGTGTAAAGCTGGTGGTAACTTGCTGGAACTTGCACATGCACAAACCACAGTGGATGTCTGATGAGGGGTGTATACACACACACACAAAAAAACACCACCTTTTAATGAGCATTTGTTCCTTTTTCCATTTCACAACATTCTGGATTGTAACATACATGCAAATTTTGATTCTGTTGAATGCTTTCATTCAGCATATGCCAGCAGCATGCAATTTCAAGAGCCTGGTAACACATGCTCATCATTCCCAATATTTTTTTTTTTTCATGGATTCATGGATTTTGAAGGAACATTTGAAAAATTAAAACTGAGTTAGAAACTTGAGTTTTACCTAATGATAACTATTCTAAACTAATAAGCTAGAAACTATAGGTTATGTAACAAATATGGCCGACACCACCGGAGTTTTTAGTGGTTGTATGTTGTTTGCATTAATGCTTACTGGTACTGTAGCGAAAGAAAAATTGATCAATTAAATTTAAGCAGACATTAAGGAGCATGAGTGGTTTTCTTTGGCAATATCTTAAATAAAGCGTGTGTAATAATATAAGAACTACTATGGCTCTAAAGATAATATGCTCAACTCATTATATTAATATTTTTAGATTGTGAGAAGCTCTCTGAAGTTGAAATATTGCATGGACCACACACTGATAAGGAAAATTAAGGCTTGTTTTCCCACACTGCCTGTAATCCAAGATTGTTTTCCTGTCTCCACCCCAGAACCCTCCTGTTGAAACTCAAACCTCATGTACAGAGGGCTGAATAAGGAGGGAACTTTTGGTGAGGTCATTGCAGGGCTAAGGGTCAGGGCTTAGGGTTTAATCAGATTGATGGGTCCCTGCTTCACCCTGCCAACCCCCAACCACAAAAACAAAAAGACCCCAACCCCAACACCCCTGTTGGCAGCTGTTGGATTGTGGCTGACCCCAGCCACACAGAGAGTTAGCGCTATGTACAGTGCCACTATCTTTAGCGTACACAAATGTATGGACTAATGATATGCAGTAAATCAATAGATGCATTGACTAAAGAAAAAATTTGGACCAAAGATTTTTTGTTTATATATATAAAAAAGGACTGATCAACTGCTCAGATTTTCTGAGTGACTAAAGTGACTATGCATTCAGATCTATAATGCACTCAGATCTGTGCACATTCATTAATTGACCTGATGCTCATGCATAAGTTGTAAGAATAAACATAAGATTGATGTCTGTGGAAAAATGATCATGTTCTGCACTGATATCAGCAAGATCAGTCCATCCACAACAGCATAGAGAGGGATATTAAAGCAAGGTTTTGAGTACATAGACCCCTCGTTACAAAGACGAAGGCACATTTGAGAGCTTTTGAGTAAATGAATTGATTAAAAGTATTCTATATCCTTCAAATCCTTCTGATCCCAACCTTACTGAGTTCAACCTCCTTCTTAAAATGCCATATGAGACAACATCCTTTGGCAAAATTGTTCCAGAGACGTATAGACGCTATGCCAGGGAATTATGAAACTGTTTGAGCAGCTTGTGGTGGCTTCTCAACTTACTAAGTTAATGTACATTGGTTTGTCTATTCCATTTGTACACCATGGTCGCACATCCTGGGTTCTTATTGCCATCCTAGCAGAGTAAGCTGACCTTTAGTCCTTCACTTTCCTTCTTAGCTTTCATGCTAATTCAATTTGGCAGCGTTTAACAATAAATCCACATTTTGCTTCAGTCATTCACGACTGAGAGGCCATTACAGTGGAGAACAGCACCTGGCTGAAAGCTGTGCTGGTGTTTAAAAGATGTGCATGGGTTATTCCACTCCCTCTGACTTCCTCTCTTATCACCACAATGAATCTGCAGTCTTGAACCAAAAAGCCTGACCGTGCAGTAGATACAGGGCCTGGTAACCTGACCCTTCCATCCTACCATGTAGAGGCTAGCAGATGTCTCTCTGTCCCTCTCTCTCTCTCTCTCTCTCAATCTATCTATCTATCTGTGTTTTTCTCTCTCTCTCTCTCTTTTTTTGAAATATTTAGACACCCAGTCTTCAGTTACCAGGCTGGCCGATAGGCAAGTGCTTGGGATCCGCTTTCCAACCACAGTACCTCTTTGGGCAACAAGATCTGTGCCAGAAGTGTTGCGACTGTGCACTTGGAGGAGGTTTGTGAGGACATAAGAAGGGAGAGCTGGAGATAGAGAGAGTGTGTATACATGTACAGTAAATAAGACCAGGGTTTTTCTTTCGCTGCAGCATGTGCGCATGCGATCACTGTCAGACATGCCTAGAGACCCCTGCATTATTTATCACCCCTACACAGGTCCACTTTATCAAAAGGCCCCATCCACCCATTTTCCCGCCACCTATTGCCATCGCCGGTGGCCATTCAAAGCGTCACCTTGAATTCATTTGCTTAGCCAGCTGGGGTTCAGCAAGCTCCAAAGAGAGGTCAGGAGAAAACAGCATTCACGCTTCTCCCTACCCGTCTGCTCATGTAGTCATCCCCCACTGCTAGAGACACCAGAGTCATCAGTGTCTTCATGAGGATTAATAACTGCCAGAGAAAAGTGCTTTTAACCAAATACAAGTAAACACAGCCTGAACTGCCTGATGGAAAAGGGCAAGTCAACAGAACTGAGAGGGATGTGAGAGAGGGAGAATTAGTCTTTCCACTGCAAAACGATGGATAAAAAACACACCAAAATGGAAACATGCAGAAGTTCTGGTTCAAGAGCTAGTTAATTTTCCATCAGCTTGGAAAGGTTTAAACTAGCTGTTTGAATATTGCTGGCAGGATTTCATACCATTTGGCTACAAGAACAGATATGTCAGGTACAGATGTTGAATGACATTGGATGTTGGTTCTAGATTACACAGACCACCCCACTTTATCCTCGCCTAGAAGAGTACATCACATGCTAATTTTTGCTGACTTGGGGGAGAGGTTTTCAAATACGCACCTTGGATCCAGGTTCCATGCCTGGATTTTAAACTGGCCAGCCCAAGTGCTAATGCACCTAAGTACCCAAGTATAGGGCCATTCAGGTTAGCCATTTTAAAATCCCAGTCTGGTATCAAGCTTAGTGTATTCCCAAAGACCACTGAGTAGCCTTGAGCCTTGTTACCAATATTAAGGTGTTACTAAAAGTCATAAATTTAGAAACTCTGGTACTTGATAGATGACCAGTATAATAGCACAGTGCTTAACAATAACAGAAAAATAATGAATGGAGTAGAAGTGGGCTAAATACTTGTGCATGATACAACAATTGATCACAGGTAATAATTACCAGGTCATGTTTAGAAAAAGATCAGATATTGGTCATTCATTTGGTCACTGTCAAATATTATCATTGATGTTCCCTATAAGACGAGAAAGGCAGAAGTGTGGAAGTCCATCTTCGACTACACTCCTTAATGAATGTCTCTGTCCTGCTTTCAGGAACGCTCAAATAAACACTCTATCTCCACTCTGGGGTCAGAGGTCTTCTGGGTCACATACTTACCCTGTCCAGGCCACATCAACAAGAGGAAAAGGTTAGACTCTCAACCCTGCCAATGGATTGAGACAGATCCTCTGGATCGCATCTCTTTATGCAGACATTTTAAAAGGCTGAAGACACTTTCAAATGATCAGAAAATGTACTAAGCACATACACAGTATGTCCAGTAATTTCTTGAATTAGTGAAATTAGCTACTTTAAGACGCACATATTGTGGAAATAGTTGTTTAGTTATATGCTGTTACATATTCTCTATGAAAAGAAATACTCTGGAGCAGCTGCACAATGAGTCTATGTTCACAGTGCAAAGCATACCATAAAGGGATATAAAGCTGTCCAGCTTGGACTGTGCAGTAGTGGAACAATGGTCTGTGGAGTAAGCTGGATTCAATACATTTGGGATGATTGGACTGGACACCAAATCTGAGAGCAAAGTTCCAACACCTTGTCTAAACCTTCCCAATGAAGCAAAGGCTACTACCATAGGAAAAATCATACAATCTGTTAATATTTTGATATTGCACATGATAGCAAATATATTAAGTACATAATATTAAATATTTTTCATAATGTATAATTGGAATTCAATATCCACTTTTTTGTCAAATTAAGGCAACTGTTGCTTACTATTAAACATTTTATTTAAAAATAATAATAATATAAATACACTATGTTCAGAGTCACTAACATTGAAATCACCATCTTTAAGTCATCTAAACTAAAACCCACAAGTACGTCTAGATACAATATTAACCCCTTTATTGAACTCTTAACAAATGCAGTGTTTTTATTGCTTGCCATTTTCAAACTACTTAATTTTTAGGTTATTTCTGTTGAAAAAAATAGTAAATAGTAAAATAGTGGACACCTGATAAGCACCTGATAAGTCTAGAATCTCTTATACAGAGTCCATTTTAGGAAGAACCTTACACTAGTTTATACAATCAAACAACTGGGCCAGTTCTACACAAGTGGAATTAGGGCAAATCAGTGACATGTTCTCGGATAAGAGTCAGGATCTTGAGGTGCAGTGGTGTTGGTACCCAGAGAAATGAAAGAATCTCACTCTTCATCATGACCTTTAAGCCCCAGTGTACTGAAACGCATAGATTTCCATGACAACAGGAAACTGGATGGCCTATCGAGATATATCAAGGTTGATTTCGGCATGTTGTGAAGGGAAGGAGAGACATTGAGACAATGAGAAAAAGAGTAGGGCAAATATAGGATGGTATAATGGGGGAGCTATAGATGAAGAACTCATGCCCCTTACTCCACCACAGAGGACTGTTGATTGGCAGAGAACTTTCCCAGGGGCTTAGTACAGTGTGTGCTTGTCAATTCCAGGTTTTGGGAAGGGTCAGACGAGCAAATTGGGGTTCTGAGATGGCTTAATGTGGTCAATAATGACCACAATAAAATACAAATCCTGAATTTTGTTTGGGGTTGAAAGGTTGAGATATCTCATTGTTATACTGTATTAATCTGAAGGTCCTGTAGATTGGAGTGAATGACCTTTCCCAGTCCACCTCAGGAAAGTCAGTATTTAGATGTTATCATTAAATAAATATAAGTATGGATCCTGGACCCATTTATCCACATCACATTTGTCTACAGAGCTCTGTTTGTCTGTGTCAGTCAGTAGAGGAGTTCAGGTTGTGTCCTAAAATAGCATCATACTCCCTACACAGTGTAGATCACAGATAATAAAACTAATAATACTGCACCCAGACAGTAGACACATTCAACAGTGAAACTTGAAACTTATTTTCAATATACAACACACTGTAAATGCAGAAACTGTTATTTTATGACTTAGACTGTTCCCTGCAGAGGGTGCAGGGAGACATTTGGGATTCAGACTCAGCTTCACTGTGGTATGGAAACATCTCTCACTGACTGCTCACACTTTCAGGCAAGGAGAACTACTTTAAGCCTAATCATAATTTATAATTTACTCAGTCAATCCAGATAAAAAAAATTATCCTTCAAGAATCTGTTTCACTCTCAGAGCACAGGGACAGTGGGTTCAAATTATTTACCCCGTAAATCAGGTATAGGTATGAGTCACACCTATACAGGGCTTGTGCTTTTAGTCTCTTACACACTGAAACAAACCATGAGTGAAATAAGACTGATGACTGAATTACTGAAGTTTGTGTATGAATAATTCACTCACATTTGATCACGTGAGCAGAGTCTGTCCTGCTAACAGTTTACCATTAGATTCAATGAAGAAAATGCTAATGTGGCTAACAGAGGATAACTGTCTCTTTCTCCACATTATGCAACACAGTGGGACCCTTTACACCACTGATGCAAAGATGCGGTGGGCTTCTGTTATTCTGAGTGTTGTGAGACTCTCTCCAGTGCATGGAGAGGAGCTGTGTATGAGATAAATTTATCCAACTTTCACATCCGTTTACATTAGTGCTGTACTCAGATTCCAGACAAGATGACGCTCATGCCAAAAAAATAAAAATAAAAATAAAAAATCACATAATGGCAACCTGTGGATAAATGCTGTGTCTGGCATTACTCAGCCACTCAATTCAAATTACCCAAACCACCCCTACTTCAGTAGTGTTTTAGCTCACTGCACTCTGAACATTGCCAGCCTTATTTTAGTCATAAAAACATCAACAGTCATGGTTTACTAAATATGCTTAATGTCCATTGAGTGCCCAAAATGAGATCACTTGAGCTAAGTGGTCACTAGGTCAATATAGTGTTCTCTCAATGCACAAGATACTGGGGATAGATTATTGTAATGACAATGATTATTATCATTACTACATGAATTGTACACCTGTTTATAGCTTGTTATTGTATGTGTCATCATGACTGTCAACTTTGTCCTTTGTTACCACAGTTTAAAAAAAAAGTTTTTTTTTTTTTTTAATGTCATTCCTTGTATGAAATTAAACAGTTCTTCCATCTTTCACCATCTATAAGGTGGACCAATAGGTAGGTGTGTCTTATAGAGTAGAAACTGAGTGGGTGACTTTATTGGTGACTACTGTGGCTGACCATCTCATACCCATGCAACACACCTATACATTAGTGTAAATACATCGACGAGAATGCACCCTCGCCTAAAACCATACCTGCTCTGTGGTTGTTGAAGTCTTGCAGAGACTAGACTAGTCTAGGACATAGACCACAGCTATTTTGCACTTCTAATAATCACGACTTCATGTCAGCCATGACTTTATTGCCATTGTCTTGTCCAGCATGGGCTGCAATAAGCATATAAGACCACACTGTTTGTGGTGGGATTTGAATGGACCAAGAGTGCAATATAAAACTTACTGGTGAGAGATTCCAATGTAGAGTACCCAGACAGCCTGAAGCAAAATGGGAAATGGCTTGGACTTGTGTCTGTGTGGGTGTAAAGACAATGTACCCTTTGTAGACTTTTGTATTTGCTTTCTTTCGTCTGGATGGTGCCTGAGCAAAATGACAAAAGGCCACAGGATCACAGAAGAAGTGCCTCAGTTGGCCACCTAGCCTTGATTTGCAGTCTCCTGAGGATTCCCTACACTAGTGCACAATGTATGTCCTCAGGTCACACCCACCACTCAGAGAAATCTCAGCATAGAAATCTTTCATAGAAAGCGTTTTCTCTTCTACTTGAAGAAAAGGAGAGTGCAGTTTCACCTCTGAACTCTTGCAAGAGAATCTCTGCTTCTTTCTCTCTGACAGTCTCGTCTTCTTGGCTTCTTCTGACCTTCAAAAGAAGCCTGGTGTATGATGGCCCAGAAAGTCAAAGCACAACAGCACACATCCCAACTTGAAAAACTCTTTTTAGAGAGGTGTCATTAAGTTTTCTTTCACTGTTTGAATTTCTACAGAAACTCACTCAAAACTCAAGGAGTTTAATCATTTTGTAGCACTCAAATTTGGCTTCAGTCCCATGTTAAGTAATCTGAAACATCCAATATAGGTTAATATTACACCTCTATGGAGCAGGAACAAAACAATCCCTTTTTTATGCTTTTCTAAGTTAGGGAGTTTGGTCTGCGGTTTATCTAAACAACTCCAGATGTCGTTTCTCTGCCATGAGACCCTTTGTGTTTTGTTTTATTTATTTATTTATTTATTATTACCCATTTACTGACTTGGGTTTGATGAACACCTCAGACCTGTTTTCAGCATGCAAACAGACTGGAGAGCAGCAAATGTTGAGGAAACATTCTTTGAATTTTATAAAAAAGTGATTTTTGATTAAAATCATAAACATTGCCTTTAATACCTAGCCAGCTAGTCCAACAAACATTAGCAATGTTAATGAACAAGTGAACACTTTTAAACTCACCTCAACATGTCTTTTAGATTCATTAAACCCTCCGTGAGCAATAGATAAGTTACTGTCCAACTATTAACCAGGGGTACACTTTTGTGTTGTCTGGGGTGAAATGTGTGTTATTTATTTATATATTTATTAACTTACTAACTTATATATGCTTCTTTCACATTCTGGAGTATCGGGTCCAGAGTGGTCATTCACGCATGCAGCGCACAGCGAGAGATATCTTTTTGTGCTGTGTGTGCAGTAGAAACTCCGGAACATTTCTCATGGCATTCTCACATTTGCTGACTTCACCTTTATTAGGGTGTGAGGAGGATAAAGTCTGGGTAATGTCCAGGATGAATACTGCAGGTGGTTGCGTTCACACATACAGGTCCACTGGGCAAACTCCGAAACACTTCTGGATTATCATGCATGTGTGAAAGGGGTATTACACTGTTGAGTGACATTGAACTAAACTGATGGCCAGAGAAAACCCATCCAGGGAGAAAGCCCATAGGTCTAATAAGCACAAGAGAGATAAGTTAGAGATGTGTTGTCACTCTGTCACTGTGCGTGCACATGCACTCAGTAGGTGGCCTCTCTTTCTTAGTCACTCATTCTCAAAAAAAAAAAAAAGAAACATTGATTTGATTGATTAAAATGTGGGTAACTCCTGTAATGTCAGAGAGAGAGAGAGAGAGAGAGAGAGATATCTGCAACAGCATTTAGGTCACAAACAATGTTTGGGGGCTTTTTAACCTTTTAGCTGACTCTAGCTTCACATGAGGCTTATGAGTGACCTTATTTTAGGTATATGACCTCAACTGCAACTGATCCAAAGTGCCCTATTTAAAGTGAGAATATCTTTTCCTTTTGTGTTCTACTCTAATGTTTCTGGGTTGTAATTTAATAAGACTTGTTTTTCAGATAAGGATAAAGCCTAGACCTGGACTACTCATCACAGAATGAACACATTCCACTGAAATACGGGAATAAGATACAGCGATCAGCAATAAATTACAATGACCTCTACTGAATATACATGCTATAGTAGACTATCTGTTAATTTACATGCTTTTCACCCTGTTCTTCAGTGATCAGAACCACCATAGGGGTAACCTATGATTTGGGTGGTGGACCATTCTGTGTGCTGAAATGACACTGATGTAGTGGTGGTGTTAGAGTGTGTTGTGCTGGTATGAGTGGATCAGACACAGCAGTGCTGCTGGAGTTTTTAAACATTCACTGGCATCTTTATTGGGCACAAATATGTGAAGTCAGAGACAGTAGCTCATCTTTTGCAGTATAATTTGTGTTGCATGCCACCCAAAGAATGCTGTTGGCTGGATATTTTTGGTTGGTGGACTATAGTCAGTCTATCAGTGACATTGAGGGGTTTAAAACTCCAGCAGCAGTATTGGGTTAGATCCACTCGTTCAAGAGCAACACACACTAACACACCACCACCATGGCAGTGTAACTGCAGTTCTGACAATGATCCTCCAGCCAATGATTCTCTGGGCCACCTTACTCACTGCTGTCTTTTCTCCACAGTTTTTTCCCTTCGCTTACATTATCCACCTCTTGAACTCTGATTCTATCTGTTGTGCGCTCTCTCTCTCTCTTTCTTTCTTTCTCTGGGGTGTGTGGTGATAAAGGTGACCCCTGCCGAAATCAATAGGCACTGCTTGAATTAGTCAGAGACATATGAGCTAGGAATGTAAGTGGAGATTCAGCTCAAACAAACAGTCTTTTTCTCTCTCTCACACACACACACACACACACACACGCGCACACACACACACCTATGCTCTCGTTGTCTTGCCTGTCTGCCTCTTTCTTACCTTCAAAGGGACCAATGAGGCAAAGTCATCCAACAATTACCATTTGGAAATGCTGATTGTTTGCCACGCTATTTGCACAACAAAGGACCTCCTACAAAGCACATTACCCCGCACGTGTTGATAATGGAACCCAATGCTATTCACACATGTACAAGCTTTTACACAGGACTCTTTCACCCGACATGTTAACAGGTACAGCCATAGCTCAAAAGAAGTAATTCGATCACTATTTTAAGGAACTTCAATCCTGCCTTACATGCAATGTTCAGTAAAATTCAATACTAAAGGTGGGCGATTATACTATACACTAGCATAATCTATGTTCTGTTTGCAGTCTTCTATAGGCATCATTAGGTTTGTCATTGTAAATCAGTACCTGGCTTCACTAATGCGCTTGTGGTTAAATGCAACCATATTCTGACAGAAATGTTCTTGCAGTCTAAATTCACATAATAAAATCTCTGTGGTGTCAACTAGTGCTGAACTCTGAAAGACCTTGGATGGTTGCCAGTGGCACCTGGCACTTAGACATTTAGCAGTAGATCCTTAAAATCCTGTAAACTGTGAGTAGAGGATTCTGTGGATTGAAGTTGTTTTTCCAGCACATCCCACGGATTAATGAGTGGATTGAGATCTGGAGAATGTGGAGGCAATTCTATGGCGTCACATCAATGTCAATTGTAGAGGGTGCTAAATCACTAGGTGGAAAAAGCAAATCTGCATATACAGTGTATGAGGTGGGCAGTCAAAAAAACCAGGAGGCATCCGCCAATAGCATTAACTGAGGCCATGAACCCTTCCCCAAACTGTTAAACCACACTCATTTCAAAACCCAACCATGGAAAATCTTCTTGAGCGCAGAAAGAACCAGAGGGAAATTTCAAAATAGAGAGGATAAAGTCCATTTGAGAGTGAAAAAAGACAGAAAACATAAACCTGCATTTTTTAACATGTGTTTCATGTGTGTAAATATCCCTCTAGCAAGTGCGACTATGAAATTCAAAGCAAAGAGAGAGGCGTTGCGCGTGCACTGATCATAATCTTGCTCTCTAACTCTGTTTTTCAGAACTTCTCAGTGAATGCTATTGGTTGATGTCTCCTGGTTGTGTGACTGCCTGTTTCATACACTGTATATACAGATTTATATTTTCTACCGGCACTTTTACTTTTTTTGGTGATTTTTCACTACATAGTACCTACACTTCCCTACTCATCTCTTCTTGGCTTTTTTGCTTTTTCATTCATTCAATATCTGTAACCGCTTATCCAATTCAGGGTCGCAGTGGGTCCAGAGCCTACCTGGAATCATTGGGCGCAAGGCGGGGATACACCCTGGAGGGGGCGCCACTCCTTCACAGGGCAACACAGACACACACACACAGATTCACTCACACCTACGGACACTTTTGAGTCGCCAATCCACCTGCAACGTGTGTTTTTGGACTGTGGGAGGAAACCGGAGCACCCGGAGGAAACCCACCCGGACACGGGGAGAACACACCAACTCCTCACAGATAGTCACCCGGAGCGTAAATCTAACCCACAACCTCCAGGTCCCTGGAGCTGTGTGACTGCAACACTACCTGCTGCACCACCACGTCGCCCTAGCTTAAATTCACTTAAATTTATTATTTTATCTTGTCCCCATATTTTAGTTTATATTATTATATTTTACTTCCTGCGATTTGAACTCTACTGCTGTTTTTAAATTAAAATTTTGTCTATGTTTAATTTTAGTTTGCGCTTAGTTTATCTGTTACCTTTTTATTTTATTTTTCTTCTGCGTAGTTGAGAAAAATGCTAATGTGGCTAACATATTTACATAATTTAGCATAAAAACGCACAAACACAAATATACAAGAGACAGAAAGACATATCTGAGACTTTATAGAGGTGCTTGGTTCACAGAAATAGGGCACAGCCCCTTCCTTTTATTTATTTATTTATTCATTCATTCATTCTCTCTTTCCATTTGGGAGAAACGAGAACTGGGTCAGTGAACCCCCTGCACCTCTTCCTAACATAGCGCTGCCGTACATAGATCCATCCGAAGGTACAAAGATGCGCTTAGACAAATGATATAACGTCTTCCATTTCATGCCTTCCCTTGGGATTGCTGAAGTGGGTCCCAGTCAGACAATATAAAAGACTGCAGAGTCTATTTTTTTAACTTACTGCCAGGCTAAATAGTTAGAAAAGTCCAGAACCATCATGCATTTACACTTAGGGCATTTGACAGATGCTCTTTTCCAAGTCTTTAATCAAGTTACAAAGGTAGACTGATGTAGCTTTAGGAGTCTGGCCCACTCTTCTTGGTTTAGGATGGTTCCCCCTGGACTGAGAGGGTGTTCCCTGATTTGGATGTTGCATAGGTCCCTACAAATTAATGAAGGCTCCCTGTCTCCCCCTTGCTTTAAGAGGTGGCGGTGCCGAGCAGGATCACTGGGTTTTGGACTCTCCACAACTTTAAAAGATTCACAGCGCCATATATAACATGCATGAACTAAAATTTTAAGCAGAAAAGTGAACATACTGATAGTTTTACATTGTTTAGTACCAGTTTAACCTCCCCCATATACACCAGTACCTTGTTAAAGTTATTTCTTCCATTCTACCTTAAAAAGTGAAGTAGTTACTTCCAAGTGCTGAGTTAGGACCAGTTCCACATTAAATGCTGGTGCTGTAGTCACATAATCACACTAGCACCTGCTAATTTGACATTTTCATTACACCTTAAACAGAAAAGCAGTTACAGGTGCCTGTAAAAAAAAAAAAACGGCTGCACCATTTAAGGTGGTACAAAGCTGCAAGATGGAGACAAAACAGCAGAGTTGGCTTCTTTTTCTTCTATTCCACCTTAAATGCTACAGCAGTTGTAGAATTCGTTTTGGCTTCTTGTTTGCCCGCTGCTCATTTATTTTTTTTTGTATTTGAGTACTATAATTTGGTTTCTTACTGTTATAATTATTCCACCATAAATTCAACATCATATTATTTGTGTTCATATTCACGTGTAACTCAAACATGAAATGAAACTGCATATTTAAAGCAGTGACTTCTGTGAGGACCAGTCTAGGGACGATATATGTGATACATCATTTTAAAACAAGGCAGTGTGTACCCAGTTTCATAAGTTTTAGGTGTAGCCTAATTTAGTTACACCTCGACTTAAGTTGGAAAGCAATTAATACCAAAGACAGAACAGGATGGAACTGAATTTTGATTAGCTGTGCATACTGGGCAATATAGATGCACAGCACACATTTTAATGAATTATTACTTTAAAGTATTCAGATATTAGTATATAATTCATGGTAATAATTCATTAATTTACTATCATTATTTTAAACAGTAACCTATGTTTGAAAAAAAAAAGGAAAAAATGAAATCTGGGGGAGAGTATATAATTAATAACAGTATCATACAAATGACAGGTGCTATCAAAGTTCACTTTATCAGAACTTTGCTTAGGGCGCCAGGGAAGTCCAGACTGACCCTGGGTGTTTACTGCTATGTGGAAGGCAGGGATGTTATCCAGTATGCTATACCCACAGACATCACGTAAGCACCCAGCTTGATATTAAAGACGTTATTAATTATTAGAACCACAGTGAAACTTGATACATCCAGTGTTTGCAAGTAAAGCTCATACTCTAGCTTCACCTTTATACCCTTGATTTCAGAAAACAGGCTGGTATTCACAAGTTTTCATCTTTATTTAGGGGCTTACTTTGCCTAGTGCATTTACGCCTCTCAGATATCAGAAAAGACCACCACAACCCTAGAAATTATTATCAATTCTAAGATATATTTTAGTTTTTTTGTGTACTGTGCATTAAGCTGAGCTTAAGTTGCTTAAAAGGATGAGCCAACCAGGCAATACAGCAGCAGTCAGCTTGCTGTAAAGCTACTTTAGTCTTGAGTTGAGTGAGCGTAAGCCGAGCGACTCAGAACGTTATTAATGTTTAATGCTTTGTCCTTTAAGCACGGCTGCTTCCTGTGTGTGGGGTGATATCATTCCGCTCTCACAACCAATGTACCAATGTGCCCATACATACACTAAATTCCTGAGGTGTAGAGTGTAAATATTTTACATATTGATGTATGTATGTATATATGTATTCTGTGTGAGAATGTGTTGGTTTAACCCTTTCCAAATCACTCATCATGGCAGTCCAGTTGGTGTGTCCGCGTGGGTTCCCTCCGGGTGCTCTGGCTTCCTCCTACAGTCCAAAAACATACGTTGGTAGGTGAATTGGTGACTCAAAAGTGTCCGTAGGGGTGTGTGTGTGTCTGAGTGAGTGATTGTGTGTGTGTTGCCCTGTGAAGGACTGGCGCCCCCTCCAGGGAGTATTCCCACCTTGCACCCAATGATTCCAGGTAGGCTCTGGACCCACCACAACCCTGAACTGGATAAGCGGTTACAGATAATGAATCAATGAATACAGTACCTAGTTTTAGCAGTTAATAAATACTTCATTATTTTAAATCAAGTGTGCAGTAGATTTGACATATCCATATGATCAAAGAGAACATCTTGAAACAAACTGTTTTTCACACTTGTTCACAATACATATAGTACTAAAGATATTTATTTTTTATTGTATTATGTTTTTGTCTTTTACATTTATTATAATAATACACCATTGTATAGAAGCACCTTTCCTACTGAGAAGATCAATTATTTTAAATAAAAATAATCATCTTAGGTGCCTAAGACTTCTGCACAACACTTTATATATAAAATAAATGACATGGCAAATATCCCAACCCTCAGTTTCTGCCTACACCAGCCGTTTTCTCATTTAATTCAACATGACGTGGTTGGGCTGACACCAGAGAGACAGTCCACCTTAAATATTTACTTTTACCTCAATTAACCTTTCCAGTTAAGTAGAGGCTGGAGGAATGTTAGGTTCATTGAGGCCATGCTCGGCAGGTGCCGTGTGTACAGTTTCTGGTCTATTTTTTTTTCTTTCCCAGTCCAAGTCAGTATTGCTCTCCCGGTGGGCATCACACCATGAGTGGCCATGTTTGCTGAAAAGGATGGGTGGGATTGGAGCATGTGTGTGTGTGCATGTGTGATTGTGCAGTGTTGGGTATGGCCTCTCGCTGAGCTGGCATGCTCCCCCTGCTGTGTTTGACAACAGTAACGGAGCTTGTGCTCGCATGATCAGTGAAAACAGCAAGTGGGATCAGTGAAAACAGCTAGAGCAAGAGGGAAAAACAGCCTTAGTAAAAGCAGTCTGCCTGGGAGTGAGGCAAAACAAGCCAAAAATACCCTTCCAGTTTGGCAGGGAGGAGGACAAGAGAGAAAGAAAAAGGCCTACTCTACTATTTTTGTGGCATATGCTCTGCCACGGTACATGAAGGCTCTGAATGCATATGCGAAGCAGGCGTCTAAGAGTGTAAGACAAGCCCCATGACATGGACTTTGAGAGGGAATGAAACAGCAAAGCAAGCACTTTGTTTATGCCACAAAGAGCCAGTACAACCTCACCCAAAAAAAGAAGACTGCATTCAAGCCCATGGGCAATACACATCTTTGCTACGGTCTTGCTTTGAGGAACTGAGGCTCAGTTGTAGCAGCAGATGTAAGCCTTCCCGAGGATTTGATTGTGGGGGTGGAGTGTGGGGGATAGACCAAAAGCCCATCTGCCAGAGGAGTGACTCCCAGAAATGTCCACATAATTTGATTTTACTACCCTCACTCGGACAGGAAGATGATGGAGGGAGAAAACGTGGAATTGAGACAAAAGCCAGTGTAGAAAGGGACATATCCCAGGGAAAAAAACTGCACCAGTAAAACAAACAAGCCCAAAAGGCAGAGTAATATCCAGCATGGTCCTGAGCAGCTGACTGTCCCCACAATTAGCCGGACTCTGACCTGGCTGATTATCAGACAGCCAAATGACTGCAGTCAGCATGGTGCATAGTCTCTCATCTCCTGTACAAAAGGACATCCATCACTTACAGCCACAACACCCCACCAAATGATCGTAATTAATGCAGGCTAAATGTGGCACCTGGCCCCTCCCTGGGGACCCTCAGACTGGCCAGCTGAGCTCACCAAAGCTTCACTCGACACAAAGACATCGCAAGCAGGACATGCCACTTGCAGTCACACACTTAGCCCAAAAAAATCCTCCAGTGAACAAGCCAGCGACAACAGTGGCAAGGAAAATCTCCTTTAGAGCTGTGGAAGAAACCTTGGGAGGAACCAAGGCTCACAAGAGGGGACCTATCCTCCTTTGGTCAATCTACTGGTAAATAGTTAGGAGTCTGTGAAAACTTCAAAGCTAGTCCACGGCAAGTGGTGGTGGCTGGAGCGTGGGCAGCTGGAATGAAGCATGGAGCAGGAGCTTGACAGTCTATCATCCATCAGCGTCCTGCTGGACAGGTGGCCGGTAATTTACTCCGAAAAAAGGTAGAAGGATGGAATTAGATTTGTTCTGTTTGGGGGAATGTAAAGCAGAGAATGTGAACATTTCCAGAGTGTAGCTAATGACTCCGGCAGATCTGACTATGACAGCTTTAACTAAAAGGAGAGAACCAGGAGGACACACAGACACGGGAGCATCCTGAAACACAGGCATCCCTCCGCTCCACCGTCAACAAACCTGAGTGATCGCGTGAAGCGGCGGGACGGCAGCACCAGCGTCTCAGTTTACTATAATTCCCTGTGTCCATGGACCCCCCGGATCTGCCGCCTTTATCTATGGGGGAGCATTAACTACCAAAAGATAAACTAAACAAATTAGTTTTTAGCCTAGATTTGAAGATTGTGATTGTGTCTGAGTCCCAAACAGTTTCTGGAAGATCATTCCAGAGTTGAGGGGCTTTATAAGAAAAAGCTCTTCCTCCAGCTGAGGCCTTCTGAATTCTGGGAACTCTTAAAAAAATTCAGTACTCTGTGATCTGAGCAATCGTAGAGGCTCATAATAGGAAATATTGAAGGTATTCAGGAGCAAGCCCCTGTAGGGCTTTATATGTAAATAACAGAGTTTTGTAATCGATACGGAATTTTACAGGCAGCCAATGAAGTGATGATAGAACTGGGTTGATATGTTCAAATTTTCTAGTTTTAGTCTTGACCATGTCTGCAGCATTTTGAACTAGTTGAAGTTTAATTACATTTCTGCTAGTGCATCCTGACAGTAGTGCGTTACAATAATCAAGGCTTGAAGTAATAAAGATGTGTACTAATGTTTCTGCATCATGCAAGGATAATGTATTTCTTATCTTGGCAATGTTGCGAAGATGTAAAAAAGCTGTCCTAGTGATACTGCCTATGTGTCGAATGATAACATATTCAGATATGCATTGCATGTAAACATAAGCATAAACAAATAGGAAGAACAAAAGATCACCACCCTAGGTACCTTTTATGAATCTCTTCACAGTGGCGAATAGATGACACCTGGAATCCTTTCACTGAAACACAGATTGGGCACCACAATATGGAGCTTACCCACAAGCCCCTATTGAAGTACAAATTCAATGACTGGATGGTGGGCAGACCTTTATTTCTTGGAGTATAAAACCAAAGGGAAGATAAGAAGGTCAATCTGAACCAGATCCTTGAAAAGGACATCAACTGCAGGTAGTTGCAAAAGGCTAAATCAGTTACCATGAGAAGATGTGATTAATCCACATTGTAGAATTGAACAGAAAGAAAGAACAGAAAGAAAAGGATGCTACTAGTTTAGGAGTTGGAGGATTCCCTAAAATCATGAGTGGCTTGGATGAGATGCACATGAAAAAAAAGATGCACCTCCCAGCCTCATTTGCTCAGAGCTATGGTGCCATTTGCATTTTGATGGCCCCTGGATACACAGGCAAATCACCAGCCAAGGTGAATGGTTTCAGTGGAAATGGGCAGGAAATAAAGGCCACATACTGTTTGAAAGCTTGAGGCAATATCACAAGCACCTGGCTGCTTTGATCTCTGGGGAGAGGCCATGCCAACAAAATCCTGTGCTGCATGTCAAAATGTAAGGTACTCTTTCAGGTTTTGGGAAACCTTTCAAAGTATTAAATCATAAAATGGTTTATTTATAAGGGTGGCTTTCCTACCTGAAGGATGCTTTACTATTATAAACCAGCAAAGGGACACTGCTGTGTTACAGCTACCATGACCTGTCCCTAGTCAACTCTGCCACTGTAGTGAAGAATTCGACAGATTATGGCCCAGTCAACTCCGCTACTGCTGGGAAGAAGTCTCCAGTTCAGGGCCCAGTCAACTCTACTATTGCAGGAAAGAAGTCCCCAGTTCAGGGCCCAGTCAACTCTACTTTTGCAGAGAAGAAGTCCCCAGTTCAGGGCCAAGTCAGCTCCTTTATTGTAAAAATTCCCCAGCTCATGGGCTAGTCAAATCTGCTACATCAACGATTTGACTAGCCCAACGAGTATTCTCATTGTTTATCATCACATAGGGGACTATAAAGTCCCCAGCACTGGTTTTTGAAGCAGTGGAACAGCAAGCTCTGGAATGATTAACATCCCCATCCCAGATCTATTAACACTATGTTTTAGTTATTCTTTATGTCACCATGATACCCTCTACCTGCAGCGGACTGGCATCTTTTTCAGGGTATGTTACTGCATTCCTGCCTGTGAATGTGGGTAGGCTCTAGTCCCACCATGACCTTGATCAGGATGAAGCAGTTATAGATAATGAGTGATACCCATAGATAATAAGAGACCTTAGGCTGAAATGTAGCATCCTATTTCATGTCCATGACAAATGCGCCTTGAAATAAGATGAATTCTTGAATATCTGCACCAAATTTTGGATATTACAATGGGGATCGAACTGTAATTGGTTGTCTTTGACTGTTGCTTGGTACTCTGTCCACGTTCAGAAGATCCTATAAGAACTGGAATGGTCAGCCAGTCTCTTCAAACATGTACTGGGATGTGCTTATGGACAGGTATTTTATTAGTACATTAATAATTCCTTTTAATTAATCTAGCTATCAAAGAGAGCTGCCTCTTCTCATTTTATGTACACTGACACCAGATTTAACAATTAATTAGAGCCAGTGTGGAGATTTAGTGGATGACTCTCAAAGCTCTTTCTCATCTATGGAGCTTGTTTTGGATTATAGATGCAGTCAGTTTCCTGTTGTTATTCATATACAAGCACATATACTAAGATGTTTGTATATACAGTATATTAAGGTTTAATATAACCACAATCCATACCAGAGCTTAGATGCTGAAATGTAGCATATCCCCTTGATTGTTTTAGTATACATTGATAATAAATTCCATTATCATCAGTGTCTTACAAAATGGCTGAATAAACACTGTCCAGTTCCTATGGGATGAGTATTGTATATGATTCAGAACTATACATCCAACATAAGTACCTCATCTTTTCAGAAGAGCAGAGGCTGTTATTACCTTTAATTTCAGAGGATAGTACATGCAAGATAGTACACACTAATGGATGTGGAAGTGCATTTGTGTTATTCTCTTATACACGCACAGACACACACAGCTGAGCATGGCCCTGGACACGTATCACATCTCGCAGTTGTCGTTTTTGCACAGCTGCCTCTAGCATGTTATAGTCATGGCTAAGAGGCAAACGTTTTATTATTATTTGTAGAGTGTTTTTCCATCATAGCGTACATTCTGTCAGGCCAATCCTCCTCTGTAGATAACAACCGCATCATTCCTTTCCTATAATGGGTTCCAGACTGGTGTAAAATAAGTGATTCATGGTTTATTGTCTGTCATTTGCTTTGCCCTGTAGAGCACTCAGTGACAAATATATGTGGATAAGCCCCCACCTCAAATCCAAAGGCCGTTTCTCACTTCTGATCCTTACGGCAAATCATAATCTTACATGTGAAGTGGAATTAGAAATGTCATCAGTAAAAATTGACACATTACAAAAAATGTGACCTGGATTTTTCAAATTGAATGAGGCTAGGGAATGTGGAGGGATTCAAATGACTGATCTAGGGGTCTGTCAAGTCAGCAGATGCAGCGCTACTTAATAAATAACATAATATGTGGGTTTAGGGTAGTCGTTCCAACACTGTTGCCTCAGATTGTTCTTTATGGTTTATTAAATTTGCAGCAGCCATGTCTCAGAAAATACTACTTTTTTTTCTTGTCGGTGTTTTAGTTGTTTGTATTCATACCCTATTTTCTATTATTGAAAATTGCCACTAGCAATGTTACATACTCCCGCTATCAGACTGACTGCCACTAACACTATGCCATTTGTTACCTCAACACTCTTGGTTCAAGTGAGGACCCTTCTACCTACATTGACAGTACAAGGTTAGGGAAAACTGGGCCAGGGCAAGAACACACCCTGGATAGTGTGCTAGTTCATCAAAGGGCATCAAGCACTCACACAGCTCCTTAATTGTTCACAGGCAGTGGCCTGAGGTATGAGGTGGGATTTGAGCCCACAAACCCAGGACACTGGCGCTATATGTCAGTGAAAATACATGTAGCCACCATGACAAATTTGAGACTCATTATAAACCCTGATATAAACATTCTTTAGAATAGAAATTAGTATAAATGAGCAATTTTAACATAATTTACACAACTTCATAGTCACTGTTACTAGGCAACATCAAATTTAACTGTAGATTACCTAACATGCTAATCCAATATGGAAATTATAATATAGATTAGCTAGCATGCTATTTTGGAACTTTGATTTGACAAATTAATTGTCTCAAATACCCATGTATTATATCTCTGCATTTATTTTGAAAACATTTACATTGTGTTTGTCTGGGATAGTCCCTAAGGGGAGGTAAGGCACTCCTGACCCCTTAAAAAACTGCGTAATTAAGGAGGGGTAATACATGTGTAATACATCATGCTACACCAGTAAGAGTCCTTGACCAAGTCCCCTAACACTTAAATAGCATTCCTCTGTAACATGAATAGAGTTGGATAAGAGTGTAACTGTAAACGTCAATGCTAAAGGCCCCTAAAAGTCAATGGGCAGCCCTTGAAACGAATACAAACTCCTGGTGTTTTGAAATTGTGTTGCGATTGCCATTATGTTTGTCTAACTCTGCTGCCACCAAGTGGTGAAAAACAGAAATTACAACCTACGTAGACCTTACCACATCATCCATCAGTGGCAGAGAAGGACTCCAGTGATAGATTACACTGTAAGAAACAGCATGTACTTTCAGCTAATGCAAAGATAATGGAAGCAGGGAGCGCAGGAAAGATGTGTATATGATGCCTGAAATATAACAAAGCATATAAGGCTCATTTTTCAATATAAGCCCACAGTACAGGATGATGATAAATTGAAGAAGTCATTTTAAGCATCCATACCATGAGCACTCCAGAAAGTACCCATTAACAAATGCCTGATTTACCGGTGGTTTGACAGAAGTTCAGTGAAGTGTGCTATTATTTATGCTAATATCTGAGAATGCTAATCTGGCGTCAGCTAATTTTGAATTTTACTTTAGATCAAATGTAGTCAGTATGCTTGGACATATATGAGAATGAATTAATCTGTACATCTTTATATAATAATAATTTATAAAGAAGCCAAATAAACAAAAACAAATTTCATTAAAATTGTTTCTACATTCATTGTCCATTTTTACACAGAGCATTAGTGTGTGTTGCGCTGGTATGGGTGGAGTCTACTCACTGTCCACTGGTCCATATTAGACATGCCTGGCTGGTCCACCTTGTAGATGTAAAGTCAGAGCTGCAGTAGGTCATCAATGCATTGGTCATCCTCTAGTCCTTCAACAGTGGGCAAAAGTGCTGCCCCCAGGACACAGCTGCCTGGATATTTTTGGTTGGTGAACTATTCCCAGTCCAGCAGTGACACTAAGGGGTTTAAAAAAAAAAAAAAAGGACGCAAAATGGAGGGTCAGTGCAGAAACTTAGTTACCTGGATTTCATTGCACCCTGACGAAGGTGTGTAGGCCACAGATAATTGTGGTTCTAAAGTCTCTTCATAAAAACTTAGTGCCTGGTAATAACCACCCAGTGATGTTGCTAAGATTGTCCCCTAGTGGGAAGGCTATGTCACTGTAGATGTGCAATTTTTGAAAATGGACACAGGCTACATTTATTCGGGGTGTGTTAATATGTCCACAGGTGGCAGTATGTTAAACTGTGTGTGTGTGTGTGTGTGTGTGAGTGTCGGGGGGTTGCACTGTGATGGACTGCTGCCCTCTCCAGGTTGTGTTCCTGCATTACACCCAATGATTCCAGGTCAGCTCTGGACTCATGATCAGGATAAGTGGTTATAGAATTTGTATGAATGAATGGATTTCTATAAAGGAAGTTATAAAGACTATGTACATGTCACATAGTGACAAGGTGAGAATGGATGTCATGGATGGAACAGTCATTTCATAAATAGTCTTAACATTTCTTATAAACATCACACTGGATACAGCCATCACAGGGTTTGCAGTCATGTTTATTTAGTCTTTTTTGTACAAAAAGAGGTATGATATAACATAGCCAGCAAAGAATAGGCCACATCTTTACCATAAAAACAAACCAAAAATAATAATAAAAAAAGAACAAAATCAAAAGACATTACAGGTGCAGATTTGTGATTCGTCTGTAGTGTTGGCCCAGTTATACTCCATGAAGTTTCCACTATGAAAACTAAACTAGTACCAATTTTCATCGGAAAATATAAGATGCAGACATCAAACACAGATGTGGGTACGTTCTATAGTCACCAAATATTTTAGATGTTATGTCTGTTAAAAACCTGTCAGTAAACCCCACTGTAACTCTCCTAGAAAACAGTGAGTGGCAAGAGACTTCAAGGTGATGTATTGTGTAAAATGCCAGTATAAGTTCCTTTGCAATGCCTTTGTTTTTCAGCTGGATGTGTTTTTATCAGCTGGTAATCTCAAGCACAATGTATGTTCAGAAGCTTTATTTTTCCAATGTAAAATGTTAATTGTTAATATGTAATAATATACTTATTAGTCTTTTCATAGTATAAATTAGCTATTACACCAATAAGCGCATGAGAGTTCCTTTTAAAAAACAGGGAGCTCTTTACTTTAGGGAAGTGTTTGTAAGACTACACAACCCTTACAAGATCTCTGATTGTTAAGTAGCCTTATGAACCCTGACCTACAGCAAAGTATCACACAAACAGCTCTAGCATGTAGTGTACGTTAACATCAAGCAACACTAACATGCAGCATTACTCTTAACCCAATCTAATGCCATGAGTGTTGTTTGCAAGGTGCGAGTACTCCACGACCTGTTTAGCAGCAAAGGAGCATGGTGAGATGGCTCAGTTACACTCTCTGCACCTGCCTGTGTTGTTCTACACCCATGGCACTGGATAATACTGACAAGAAAAAATCTAATTAGAAATCAACACTGGTTTTTGGTGGATAGCAAATTGAAGTTCCAAAAGTGACCCGAGACCTAGTTATCCAAGGTTATATACACTTCAGTGTTGCATATTGATGATATGGACAAGGACATGTTACTCGGGCGGGTTGAAATGTGACAAAGTTGAGATGAGCTACACAGTTCTGCTTCTTCATTACAGACTGCAATCTAGACTGAAGTTTCCAAGAGTTCTGAAGCTGAAGGAATAATTGTCTAGAACTCAACACACTTGGAGGAGGACACAACTGAAATGAGCTGAGCAGTTCAGGACCTTCATTATAGACTGAGAACAAGACTGAAATTCCCAAGCGTTTGGAAGATAAAAGAATATTCCATTGTTTTTCTGGAACTTAACCCATTTGGGAGGAGGATACTAGTGACAGGAAGTGATTTGGAAAAATCTCACTGCCACAACTGCCATAACCATAATTGCGACATTATTTCTTAGAAAAGAAAGTGAAAACATCCTGGCAAAACCAAACCCTACCTATATTTTGAAATGTCTTCATACTGTAAAAGAGAGGTTGTGAACGGTCATTCAGTGTTTTTTTTTTTTTTTTTTTTTTTTGAAGGAACAGTGTCTACACCATGGTGGCAAAAGACACCAGACATTTGAAGTGTTTATTGCCTCTTAAATCTACATCACTGGTTATGAATATATTGCCTGAGTTGTAATACAGTGTTAGGATGTTTTGGTCAAGACTTGTTTGGTTTTTCCAATTTATTTCATTTAATACAAAGAAAAATATGGGCACATCCCAGTCACATACTTAATTCTAATTGTAGTTTTTGAGGATGTAGTATGTAATGAAGACGAGTGTCAAAGCCAACTGTGAAAGCAGTCTGTTACTCACGTTAGCATTAGTTTGTTTTTCTATATTCTAGTTTTAGGTAAAAAAACTAAAATGAATAAACATATGCATGTTACCATAGCAATGCTTCACCATGTTGTTAGTACAAAATGGAGTAATATCTTAATATTTTGTTTATTAACTGGCCAAATCATGCTATTAAGATTAGTATATATATATATATATATATATATATTTTACAGTATTAGTGTGTAGTACACAACTGGGATGCACCCCATCTTAAAATTGTCAACAGTAAATATTAAAAGGCAGGAGACGAATTAAAATGGCCATTCTGGCACACAGAGACTAATGGTCCCTATCACCACCACTGTAATGAAATTTGATTAGGTAAATTTTAATTACATTTTGTCTATTATAAGCCAAAATGTATTGAAAACTGGTGGATTCCCACTTCAAGCAGTTGCAGAGTTCCTTGACCAAGCATCTGAGATATGAAACTATGGACAGGAGAATTAGGTTTATCAAAACTGTTGTCAGTTACTAATTGTATCCTACAGTTGTGTGACCGCAATATGGCTGAAAACACTAGAGTATTCCTTTACAATCACTTCCACAGCTGAACACCTTGCTAGAAACTAACATGGACTTCTTATGACGAGGATGAGATATGGATGAGCGACGTGTAAACATAGAAGACAGGCTAATGACGTTTCACAGTTTAAAACAAAACAAAACAAACAAAAAAAAAGTAAGAATTTGAGACTCTCTCTGAAGAGTCCAAGGCCAGTATATCAGACAATGGAGCAAAAATAAAGTCTCCTAGACTTTGAACAAAATAGATTCATAGATCTGATATGGAACATTCCAAACAGATTTCTGTAACCAACTGCATAATCAGAGAACCTATGTTATGAACACTGAATATTTCGATATGCATACATACATTTACATACTATATACACACACATACAGGGACGTCCTTCACTAGAACTTTAGTACATTGATCTGTACAATAGCCTCAAAAGGGAAATTTGTGAGCAAAACACCGTCTTGCCTATACAGTAAATACTATGCTTTATAGTACAAAAACAAACACAAACAAAATGGTGCATGAGCCTGGAAAGGCCGCAAAGTGTGCAGAAATCAATGTTTGGGTAGTACCCACCAGGATACAACTGCTCACGTCTTCTGTTTATGGACTGCCACTACATGTTCATGACTACCGCTGATCTAATTGATTAGGACTTGGAGACGGAGTATATATATAAAAAAACATTGAGTTTAGTTTCCGGCCGTGGATTGTTGATGTAACTGACTGGCCATTTAATGTCATACCTACTAAAGTCTGACAGATTTGTTCATTTTGAAAGATGGTTTTACGGTCTAAAAAAAAAAACAGATAATCAATGGTTTCTTTTTTGTATTTACATTCAATATTTCAACAGTTTTAGGGTGGCACGGTGGCGCAGCAGGTGGTGTCACAGTCACAAAGCTCCAGGGACCTCATGCGTTTCCTCTGGGTTTCCACTCACAGTTCAAAAACACACTGGTAGGTGGATTGGCGACTCAAAAAGTGTCTGTAGGTGTGAGTGAACATACGTGTGTGTCCTATGAAGGACTGGCGCCCCCTCCAGGGTGTATTTCTGCCTTGCGCCCAATGATTCCAGGTAGGCTCTGGACCCACCACGACCCTGAACTGGATCAGCAGTTACAAATAATGAATGAATGAATGAATGAATGAATAAATAGTTTTAGATCAAGACAGAAATGTTAAATGTTAAATTTCTCTTAATATTAGGTTTTATAAAGTAACCCTAGGGGCAGGACCAACCACAATTAATTTGAATTAGTTACAAATTCTCAAAAATACATAAATGTTCGGCATATAATGTTTACGATGAGCTGTAATATTCTGTGCACCAGTCACGAGTTGCAAATTGACGGCAACTAATACACAAAATCCAAGACCGGAAACTGATTTCAGGATCTGGATTGCAAGACCTCCTATATGCCACATGTTTCCTGCTGTATCAGTGGCATTCCCACATGTGACACGGGTCACTCACATGTCACAGTGTCTCCTGCTATCTACGGTCATGTGGGAGCTACTAGATTGATATATTAATGAAACAGGTTTGCTCATTACAAACATTTGTATGAGAAGTATGCTTCAAGATTAAAACAAAATGGGGAAGAAAAAAAAAACCAAACAAAAAACATAAAAAAAAGACACTTCAGTTTGAAGTACGTGAAGGAACATAGATCAGATCATTTTGACCATAAATGAACGAAACTCCAGCAAAAATGGACTTTATTTCTGTGCGTGGAGAGCCATCTGGCATCAGTGCGGGGCCCGGCCCTCTAGAGGGGAATGTTTGAAATCATATCTGAGAAGCTTGAGAGATGCCTTTGCTTGTGATGATGCCGCAGCCTCAGATAGACATTGAGACATACTGCAGTTCTCATCTGAGACGCTAGCAAATTAGGAAACAAATCAAAACAATTTCTTTTTTTCTGAGAAACTGGAAAACCAACTGCTAGCAGCAGGAAAATAAAGAACGTCTTGCATTGTTAATGAAATCAGTTGAGTTCCTAATAGATATCTTTTGATATCCTAGTATTTTTCTCAAGCATTCCCCCCTGGATAGTCCTTTACCAAAAGGACTTCTTCACATTAAAGTTTGAGAAGAGAAACAGACAGACCTGACTCTCAATTGCTCAGTTTCAACAATCTCAGGTTCAAAACCAGCACCCTCCTTTACCTATCCCTTGCCATCTCTTTCTGTGCCAACAGCGCCTTACTGGAGGCTTTGGGCAAACAGTGCTATTCCTGTTTCTCTCTGCTTCTTTTGGTCTCACAACGGGACAATCTCTTTCTGTCGTGCCCTTTCTCCATCTATCTCTACCTCTCCTTTCTCTCCTCCTGATACTCCCACCTTTGCATGACCATAGTTAACCATTGAGCAGGTAGACCACCAGCTCATAGGTGCACATCATGATAGCAGTGTTGGGGATCTGTCTGACCAGGTGAGTGGTCAGGCCGCGGTACAGTGCCCTGTAGCCCTCTTCTCGGAACACCATGCTGAGGGTCTGGAAGAACGAGCGGTACTTGCTGCCTTCTTCTCGTAGCCTGGTACGGATCACCTCTGCAAAAGATTAGCCAGAGACGGTTAGTTGCCAAGCTGGAATGGCATGCAATTCCAGACTGTACATACATACATCTTCTGTAACCCATTAAGGCAGGAACAAATACACAGGACAGGGCGAAATCTCGCAAGCACACAACTGTGGGCATATTCATACTGCCAATGCCCCTACCCATGTGTCTTTTTGAACTGTGGGAGGTACCTTGAGGAAACTCGCACAGACACAGGGAGAATACAGCAAACCTGTAAAAATGAATTACCGTGCGGATACGCAATGGAAGTAGCACAGGTCTTGGACGTGGCGGCAGCCAGCATCATTCCAACAAAGTCCGAGGCATCCTTGACGGCTTCGTCCTCATCGTCCATATTAGCGTTTGCTTTGGACTCCAGGAGCTTGCGTTTGATGCTTTCGTAGATGACAAAGTGGATGACAGTCTCTGAGATGCCTGCGTAGGAGGCAGACATGCCCCTATAAAAGCCCCTCAGTCCATCTGCCTGATAGACCCTCCGCACACACTCAAATGCACTCATACGCCTCTCGCCACGATTTCTAAAAGTCAAATGGAAACATAGAGGATATGTCACATGCTTTCCCTTAAAATTCTGGTTAATAAAGTATATTGAGGTATTTCTTCAAAAAACACAACTTTAGTAACATCTTGTTTTACCAATAAAAACTATTCCAGAATATTCCAATTGTTTGGCAATCAAGTGTGTCTAGAATGATGTTTTCCCAAGTCTAAGGCTAGGAAAACCTACTAATGTTGGCTCTTGCAACTTGTTGCATCTTGAATGTAGTAGGATGGTGGAAAGCTAGATTGGTTGTGGTTACTGCACTATAGTTAATTGACTACTCTAGCAGGTAGGATGGATTGACACCACAGTATAAACGTGATAAACATTGGGCAGTAGAGTTCAATAAATGTGCTTTTCTATTCTCCATTAGCACTGCCATGCAATAATGGTACATGAATATATGAGATAGTATGAACGTCAGTACGTAAACAAGACTGAATAGTTAATTCAATTGCTTAAAATATGAGTTTAAATATACAAATTAAATGTTATAGTCTCCCATTCTGTGTTTTATTTGTTTTGTACATTCTTTAACTCCAAGTATTTTACCCATTTGTGACAGTATAGTTTACCAGTTTGCAAGGTGTCAAACCCCTTCCCCCAAACCTCCCCCCTTGCTGGAAGTTGTTTTTTTTTATTATTTGATGCCACAGATCAGGCTGCTTCTCTTCGCAAAAAAAAAAAAACATTCTAAATGTTTTTTGCAACAAGCATTCAAGTTTTTCCACTGTTACAAGCCTTCTAATGGGTTAAGTGCAATACGAGTGCAGAACTTTGTATTTGGGGTGTTTATTTATTTATTTATTTATTTATTTATTATCTTTAACTTTTCTTGTTAAATTTTCTACCTCTTTAAATGCTTGAGAAGCTAATACCCAACCAATGATTTCATGACATCAGGAAACAGATTACAGATTACATTTTTAATGGCAAAATTATTCTGTTAGGATTTAGTTTTTTTTTTTCCTTCATTGATCTATATAGGGATTGAAATATTACTATACTATGTGATAACATTTCTGGCCATATCGCCTAGCACTGCACCTCACAGCTTGCCAAATTATGTGATGCAATTCTAGAAAGTTAGTTTGTTAGTTAGGTTTGTATACATACTAGAGTTTAAGCTCACCAAACTTGTCAGCAGAGGAAGTGGTCAACTGGAAACTTAATAAACAACTATCAAAACAGCTGACACCACCTCTCCAAAATACATGACAACACGATTTGAGCCACTGCAACCTTATCGTCTCTGGGTGAAAGGTAAAGGCACACTGCCTAGTCTCCCAACATCATGAGCTTGAGCAAGAGCCCTATAAATACAACCGGATTAACAGTGCTGCTTACCTGGCATCCAGCTGCAGTCGGGTCTTTATGAGCCAGATAGGATTGGTGGCCGTGATCGCAGTGAACCCTGGGAAAAAGCAATGGCAGGGTCAGACAAGAAAGTGACATGGTCAAGCCACAGTTACTCAGCATAGGTAAAGGTACTGAGTAGAGATCTACACCTTAAAATCAAAGAGCAAATACACAGACAAACTGGCCTATAGTCATTTCACACTCCAGAGAAGCACTGTGGACTTCTGTAAGACGTGTTTATGACCTGTGTGTTTGGGCTTTTCAAGTGTAAGGTCAATTCTTATCCTTATCAGACATACTGGAATGAATGTCATTATGGACCCATATCAGTGGGGATTTATTCAGTATTGTTGGCAGGAACATGGCAGGATTGTCAGATTGAGTTCTTGCCCTTCAACACAGGCTTACATAAAACTATGGATGTTAGGAAACATCTAATTTTTAAGCCACAAACACATCTTAGAGTAGCTGACCACAAAAGCAAATAAGGTCTTGTTAACTAAAGCAATAAAAAGGATAACCAAATTTAGCTAAATTAAGGTATGTATTCTTCTAGTCCTGTTTCATTACATAGAATATTCCCTTGTAACGGTTTAGCGAAAGGACTAGAATATTTTGCATGGTTTTAACTACAATAATTTATAACGATTTGCATAACATGTAAAAAGGCAATGACTATGTTCTGGAGCTGCGGATCATTAGTGGCACTCCAACAAAAATGTCATATGACTTATATGATGTTTAGGGTTGACGTATTAGTAGCAAACCCTGACACTGCTCAGGCTGATGTATTAAATATGTGTCTGCAAGGTGGGCATGTATAGAGTTAGACCAAACACTGAGTTGTCAGGTTATGAAGTACACACCTATCTTCATGCTAACGTATACATTCCAACAAACCTATAAATAATGTGATCGTGGTGTGGGGTAAATGTCAAACAGCCTAACATTTTTGGCATCATAGTTTTCATATGTTTGGGATGGGCAATATTTTTTTCAACAGCAAATGGCTCAGAATATGCAAGCTTGGCAGAAGGTGAAATCGGAATAACTGGATAACCCTAAATGTGATGAACTACAACAGCACATAACTATGTGTTTGTCAGTGTTGTCAGATGAAAAAGGACCATCAAATGTGTGTCTTCCTGTGTGGTTTCAACTGACGAATTAAGATTCTGGGTATAATCTACAAATTAATTTGTTGCTGACCATGCTCTTTATTCATGGTTGGCGTTTAGCCATACAATGATGAACAATTCCACAATATAGTCTTATCTGTGACTGGCCTTGAACAATTCCAAGAACATATAGAGTTTTCATGGATTCAGTGGCTTGAAATGTGGGCTACATTAATCCTAAACCTCTAGAGAGAAGGGCTCTTCGGTCCCAATATAAGATGGATCATGCGTGCTGGTTTGCCTTCTCAATATCAGCCAATAAAAGTTTCAGTTAGTAAAGGAGTTGAATTAGGTTGGTCGGACCAAAAACATCAACAGACTTGACATTGAGACTCCGCGTGGAGTTTTGTGTGGTTTCCCTTTGTCTGCATGGGTTTCCTCCAGGTACGGTAGACTGGACTCTGATCAGAATTAAATGATTAGAAGTGGCTACATAAATTAATGAACTCTATTGTACCAGAACTGATTTTGTCTAAGAGACTGCAATTGATGGGTTCTCTGCACTTGCAACACTTATCCACATGGCCTTCTTATAGGATGTCCAGACTTGTTGTCCATTGGAAAAGGTTGATGAGAGCACGGATGCCACATTCCTGGAGTTCTGTCATCAAAATGGCATTGGGCTTGTTTCAAAATGTCATGCTGCTTGTTCCCATCCTAATAAGCCTACATACCAATCCACAGTTACAGCCCTAAATGTCTCATGGTTGTACCTAGGCATCTTGTTAGATAGCACTTGCCCATAGAAGACAAAGGGGAAATCATATTTTTCTGAAGGTCAAAGGATGCATGATCTGCAAATAGGTGGTGTACCTTATAACCTGGCAACTCAGTGTATGACTGCGTATGTGCAACTTAAACATCTGAGCAAGTTAGGTTTGTTTGTTAGGTTGTGTATCATCGCATATGCACTAGGGGTAAGTTGTTGGTTAACTATTAGCATTTTCAGTTCAATGTGCTAAACGTTCTGGATAAAGTTATATGCCATTAAGTACTATCTATGGCAAAACTGAAGGCTAAGGTTTTGCACTTTCTCTGGAAGCTGGCTAGAATTCCCCCCTTTTTAAGTGAATGAAAAGGGACAGATAACTGTTACGGATGAATGTTCAAATACTCATATATACAGTATATAGTACACATTATATTATAAATTGCTGTAGAGTACTATACAATGTAGTGAAAAATTTTCTTAGATCTATCAAATCCAAAAAAGGAGGTCTACTGACCTACAGTGGGGGTGGGGGGTGGGGGCTCTAGACAGGGTAAGAAGCCTAGGGCAACTGGGTGAAGGAGGATGATTGGTACAAGAGCAAGAGTGAGAGACAGAGAGAGATAGACAGAGAGATAGATAGTGTGTCTCTTGGCGAGTACTCACAGGGGAGGGGCATAGCTCCTCCTCACAGCTGCAGGACGAAGCCTGCAGATATGGGGGGGCGGAGCAGGCTGGCTCACAGACCCTCTCGCAGGGTGCAAAGCTACAGTACAGGCCTAAAATAGACACAGGCTTTTCTGTACCACAATCACAAGCAGCAGCAGCAGCAGTCCACGCACACCTCTGTGCCATGGCAGGCACAGGAGGGGGTGGAGCACTTAAAAAACCCACCCACCAAGTAACACCCACCACCCCTAACCCAAGTAACACCCACCACCCCCGCCCACAAGCCCATACTTAAATGTCCCACCCACAAAAATCATGTATGTTATACCCCTTCAACACAAACTGTTCAACAACTTGTGCTTTTCACTTTTGTTCCCATTCCATTTTAGAGAGAGAGAGAGAGAGAGAGAGAGAGAGAGAGAGAGAGAGAGATAGAGGGAGAAAAAGGCAGATGCTTTGTCTCTTGAGATTTAAAGGACATAATTAAACCAGTGCTTGTAACTATGTCTGGAATACAAGAGGTCAAAATGGGTACACTAATAGTCTTGCTGGTTCTACTGAACAGCAACACCATTAGCGCTGCCATTCTTATCATAATGGGTTAACCATAAGTTGGTGATAAAAGGTAATCATCAAAATTAAACTGAGGACAAAGTCTACATAAACAACAATAAAAAAAAGAAGGTCAAGCAGTGCATGTAAGAGAATACAAATGCTAACCTTGTCAATCATGTCAACAATTCACTGGATAGAATGTGTGTGGTCAGAATGCTGTTTCCCACCAACCATTTGTAGACAGATATCTAAACTTTCTTCTCTTGAAGGAGCGGATCCACGGCTAAGGCTTATTTATGCTTCGGCATTGAATCAACTTAGAGCCTACAGCACGCAGAGTCAGCGTTTAGACTTGTGAAATTGTGTGTCTGCATCAATCTGCAATTACAACACCAAAACACTACTGCTGATATATAACTATCTTCCGTTCTGTAGTGAAGATGGAGAATGGAGAAAGACTTCCGTATTAATGTCTCTCACCTCAGAGGGGAAAAAAACAACAACTCTGTTAGAGCAGTTGATTATGAACATTTAATGTAGGACTAATGAATGCTGGCTGGAGCCCAGGCAGTGTGTGAAGGCATATTACACTTTGAGAGATTTCTGTGGAACTGGCTGTTCCCTTTATCAGGAAACTTTAAAAGTACACCAGCAAGCCTAATAAAACTGAAAGAGTGGGACTAGGCAAACTGACATGAATTAATTGTGCAACTGAAGAATTAGGGGAGGGTGTAGAGTCGACTCACTGAGTGAATTAGTTCACGAATCGAGCGCAAATTCAAATCAATAATTCAAAACATTGCTTACAAGCATAGGCTGCACATGCTCTGACTTCATGTACACACAGCCATGGGGAAACCCAGAGATGACACACAGCTTGCCTTAAACACTGGACTGTCACTGGACATAGCAGAAAGCCAAACACATTGGAAGATTGACAAGAAAGTGAACAAATTGCATGAAACGAATAGTGGGGGTGGACAACGATGTCAAGGCGGCAACCCTTCGTTGTCAAGGCAGATGCCCTAACTGTAAAGCACTGCGAGAGACCCTGATAAGGGCAGAAAGCCATGATGGTCACAACACACCCTCAGTGCCCCATACTGTGGATGGGGCTGTGTATCTACAGAAGAGTTGGAGGACCTGTGCTCATCCATATTGCCTATTACCCACAATGAGCATAGAAGGGTCAGAATTAGACCTTGCAGTGATTTTCCTCAAGTATTGCATATATCCTTACAGAATTATTACTAGTCTTCTTCAGTAGGATTTTGTGCACCCTCAAGGGCTATGTGAGGTTATGTGAACAAATGGGTATCCCAATTCATTCCAGCATTTTTTATTATTATTATTATTTACAAGCAAGAACCCACAAGCTGTTTGGAGATGTAGGGGTGGGGAGAACAGTCGTGAAGTCTTAAAGTATTATGATATTTTCGCCATAGAGCCCACCTCTATAGGAAAGTACTATATGGCTAATCTTTTCAAGCTAAACAAACTACATTGTTCAATACTGGTGCCACCACAATGCCTGCTGTAGAAAGTAGGCCAATGTAACATACCCAGTGGCCCTGTGAGAAGAGAGAGTGGCCTATATTTCCACAGGAAACACGGTATACATTTACACACACAGTCCGTAGCTTGAGATCGGATCTGTAGCTTTTACATGTTCTTCAACTATGATGGGGAGTGCAGTTATAAATCGAATCTTATTCTATTACTGGTTTAAGGGTTTAAAAATATACACAGTTGAACTAAACTGTTAAGACTCTTTTCAGATGAAGCAATTAATGCTAATTATCTCCAAACATGGATAATTGTCAAGGTTTGATGGTAGAGAAATAGATACATCTCGTCTGGAAAAGACAAAGCCTGACTCCAATAAGTGTGGACAGACAACTTGATCCTAAATGTTAAGGTTAATCTGAGGGCCCTGGAAAGCGATTCTGAGTAGCTACTGACTGGAGGTTCAAGGCAAGACAAACCTATTTTAACCCTTCTCACAAAAATGATAGAAACAGGCGCAAAACATTCCTCAGCATCCCGTTATGTAGAAGGCTATGTGGCTGCAAAAAGGTCAGAGCACACATTCTGACGGTAAATCACACAAATGGGCCTACAAGGATCAAAGATGGACCTTGGAATAATGGAAGAAACTGGTCTGGTCCTGGAGTCCTGTTTTCTTTTAGATAATATGGATGGTCATGTACTTGTGCAGTTGATTTTCTGTGGGAAGTGATGGACCAGAATGCACTGTAGGAAGTTGCTCTAGGCAATGTTTTGCTGGGCCAGGTCCAGACATTCAAGTGGATGTGAATTTGACAGGAGCTAGTGGGACCAACCTAGAGGGACAATATTTTGGTTTGTGCAGGTATATCTTACAAATGGCCACCTTTTGGACTATTACCGCTCACCTTTGTTGTCCTTACTTTTAAGTCTAATGCTTAAGTTTAATGTTTGAACTGTTTTATTTACAAGTGCATATAGCTTATTTACAATTCTGACTATATAATGACAAGGTTAGCATTTGCAATTGCTGATTGTATACAGAGAAAGAAAAAGTGCATGAGCTTTTGCAAGTTACCTTACCATGGGTTACAGGCTGGTTGGGGCCAAGCCTCAAGACTGTGCAAGTACAAGGAGGTTAAAAAGAAAAAAAGGCTGCAAGCTAGCTAGAGTAGCTACATCAATAATAAAACCATCATCATTTATCATTAGGAGAATCGTAATCATACCAGTAAGATGAGATGCGACTACCTGAGGCGTCCCGATTCCGCCCGTGTCACTCGCGAGGACCGCTGCCCACCGCGCATGGCGCCCTATATGTTAGCGTAGCGCCCTGCTAGTGGCCACTACTACACACAGCACAGACAGCGTGTGAAGCCAGACTGTTTAGTAGCACACTGGTATGTAATGATTTATGTCCTCCAGCCCTCAAAAGGTAGAAGAAGAAAACAAAACAAACAAAAAAAAAAATGGGAAAGGAAAGCACAATCCAGACTTTGAGGACCTGCTTGTGTTCATTTTTCTTGTCAGTTTTGGTTCGCCGATAGCGATAGACTGCAGCTAAATCAGTCAGTAAACATGGCTTGCCTTGTTTGTATATGAATGTATACACTGACCATTATTTTTCAAAGTAGCATATGAAGTACAAACCAAATATTATTTTGGCACTATTGTGCAAGGAAACACATGCACAAGCAGCCACCTTGCTTCTACATTCACTGTCCATTGTGTTATCTCCACCGATCATACAGCTGCCCTTTGTAGTTCCTTAATTACAGAATGTAGTCCAACCTATGCCCTGTGTGCCCTCAGTGTCATTGCTGGACTGAGAACAGTCCACCAACCTGAGGGCAGCTTCTTGTGTCCTCCAAAGAAGGACTAGAGGATGATCAGTACAAACTGTGCAGCAACAGATGAGTTACTGTCTCTGACTTTACATCTGCAGTGAGTGGGCAAATGTTTAAAACTCTAGCAACACTGCTGCCTGCTCCACTCATACTAGCGTAAATTATACCTGCTCTCTGAGGGCTCTGTCTGCAGGGGTCCTGACTTTTGAAGAACATTGTGAAAGAGGGCTAACAAAATACACAGAGCAACAGACGGTAACTGTAAAACCATAAGAACTAGAAGTGGGCCTACAAGTGGAGCTAATAAATTGGACAAAAAGTTTAGAAACAAGTGGGTCATTGTGATGTTATGGCTGATTTGTTTGCATCTACCAGACATAAGTTGTTAGCTTTGTTGAATAATGGCCAGTGTGATTGATTTCTGTCCAATCCTGTCCATCACTGCATGTTCATAAACAGCAATAATGTGATGTTCCATTTTTGGGATCAGAGGGAGTATAGTTTGACCCTAAACCTGTCCACGGGCAGGTGGGATTTATTGGATAAGTTAGTCAATTACTACGTCTACTCCCGTTGTGCTTATAAACCCATTGTAATGAAGCTAGAACTACTGTTACTGCATATTTAGCTTTGTAAGTGCAACATACACTGGCAATGTGTTGTAAATGGATCCCACAGTTACAATATTAAGATGATCCTGAAAGTCTTTAATTGTGCTTTCGGGCTAGATGCTAACAAACGTCCTGCAAAACACGAGCCATTTGCCATGAGCTAACCATTCCCCATTTGTACAAGATGATGTTGACTTAAAAACCAGGAAAAAATCTATCTGATCTCTAACTCAGATTTATCTACTCTATGCTAGGTTTACAATGCAACTTTACAAGAACCATTTTCAAACACTGGTTATAAAAACATCTCCCAAGATACAATTTTAGTATTGTAACTACTAAGAGGTGAGTACCATTTTAGTTCAAAGGTGAAACACAACCAAAGAAACCAATGAAAAATGTTTAGTATCTAAAATAACAAATGCATCTAAAACCCATGAAAATGAGAGGGCGTGGCTGTGACCCTTACCTGCAAGGCCGGCAGAAACCATGTGGACCTGTGTGGAGTCAGGCTCAAACACAGCATTAAGCTTCTCTTTGGATGTGGAGTAGGCTGCAAAGTAGATAGCTCTGTGGAAGAAGATCAAGACTATCAATCAAGTCTTGTTTCACAAACCTGCTGAGATTAAAATGTTTTCTGTTACATGTTCATGGACACAGTCGTCCAGAGTTTCCTCTGTAATGAAGCTTATTAGTTGCGAGTTTGTCAAGCTATCCTGTATCGTACCTATTCTACTCACTTTTTGGCTCCTGGCACCTGGTTCGTCTTCCACTACCACACCTCCCCTCAAAATGTAGCCAGCAATGTTGCAAAACACAATTTATAATCAGAACTGTGGACTTTGAAAATCACAACAACAACGGTCACCAAAAATGTTGTTTACTTATGTATTTGCGTGCTATTTTTGTGCTTTTTTGGGACACAACATGACTCGTTCATTAGTACAGACAGATTAGTTGTGTAGTTCTTTTTTTTTGTCCCCCCCCCCCCATCCTTGATGACCTTTCCAGCTCTCGATGGATTTTTTTTTTGGGGCCACCAATTATGAGCTCTACCGTAGTTTGGAAGGTTTACAGATGGCTAGTTTGTGCTGGATATCTATATTTTTTGTGATTTACAAGTCAAGTTGCAGAATTCGCTACTCAAAAATGGGGTCTACAAACATTCTGAAATCCAGAATGGATGGTTGGTTGGCACAAATGGCAGTAGCAAGGCTTGAAATAACTCAAAAAAGGCACCCACTGATTTCAGACTATTCCGTTTTTAGGCCATTCTGCAATCTGCCTGACAGAATGTGTAAATAAGGGTAAAGCCTAGTGAAATGTCCTTGCCTCCACTGAATCACAGGCTAGTGCTGGATTTATTCTCCGTATGAGGCAATTTAGCCCACAGTTGCCCACACGCAAAATGGGATTATTCCTAATCAGAATTTCCGCCCCAGCTTTAAGCCCCTGTGCTGCAAGTGTAACCTTCTAATCTTATGTAACCATCACAGAGAGAGAGGGCAGACCTTTATTTTTTTAATTATTTGTGCTTTCCTGAATGCAGATGCAGATGAACCAGCAACTGCCTGAGCAGCCGTTAGATGCTTAATTCCACGGCTGAGGGAGCCAGTACATTTCCACAAGCTCAGCCACCTCCTCTGCCCCCTTACACAGCCAATCCGTGCTGTTCATACAATCCTGGCCAATCCCAGGCCAGCTTCCACATCTGTCGCGTGTCTACCAATCCGGATCCGGATTTCAGCTGAAGATTTATTTTAAGCAACCGGGGGAAAAAAAGATGAAATCAGAGCAAATCTGACCACCGTCATAGTTGTGCATTGCTATTTTTTGTGAAATGAAAGGTATATTTAGGTAGGTTGTCCAATCTTTGCAACATTGAAGTCCTTTTCTTTTCTACGAATGCTCTTTTGAACATTGCTGTGAGAATATGATGGATGCTACTGGAGTGTAAGCAAGGTGAGGTATAGATGTTGGATGATTAGTAGATCTTAAATGTACTGACTGAAGTGCCATCACTCTAGGGATGTTCCACTGTTCGACACTGGCCTTAGACATCATGACCTTCAGCTCATGTGCAACTTGCAGAGGCTGAAACAGCCAGAGTTGTCTATAAACTTATGGACCTTCAGTATAGAATGAGAAGGAATGTGCACAGGGGCTCATTCCTGACATTGAGAACACAGACTTGCAGCCTGCTAACCAGGCTATGCCAGGTTTGGTCCCTCTCCAACAGATATGATAGAGGCTTTTACATAATGAAGTGCTGGTCACGAGGCAGCTGCTCCAGCTGTGAATCCCCAGTGCATTGAGGACAGAGATGTAAACAAATCGGAGATAGTCACACAGCAAATCAGGGGCATACAGATGTCTAATTACAACACAGAATGAGGATAAATATTTTAGTCAAATAAACTACCTTCTCAAAAAGAGAATCGATTTATAGGGCATTAATAGAGAATTTGTCCACCACTATTGCAGCCTTCTTTTGTACTGTTTTGGGAAGGTATTACACGATACATTGGAACATTGCTGTGATGCTGGGACTCCTACACACCCCAAAGGTATGGGATTGTATGTCTACAAGCTTCTGAAATAACTATTATGATTCAAGAGTAACCACTAGGAATTAGGTGCTGCAGGTACAGCCACTGCCACACAGCTCCATTGCCCAGGGTTCTTGGTTCAATCCTCATCTCCTGTCAGTGTGTGAGGAGTTTTGTGTGTTCTAGCTGTGTCTATGTGGGTTTCTAGGTGCTAGAGTTTCCCCAATTGTGAGTAACTGGTTGAGTGTTTAACGCCTAATTTAATACCTGTCCAAGGGCCAATGATTTTGGGTAGGCTCCAGACCCAACACAGACACTGATCTGTTTAAAGTGTTTATAGAAGGTGAATCAAGGAATAAATGAAGAATCACAACTGCTGAAAGGTCAAGCTCACCATCTCTTTATATGAGTATGATAAGTTTTATGGCAAATGTGGATTGTTATATCGCCTGGAAAGCTTTGGAATATGTTCCTCAAGAGTCTAGATTGCCTGCGGTTATGGCCGTCTTTCCATTTCTTCAGTTGTGGACAGGAACTTTTCAGCTTAGATGATGGGGTCTGTGAATAACTCAGAGAACTCTAATCTTCAATCAATAGGTGAACTTCACTGGAATAATCTGAGAAACACTTTGTCAATGTCATGAAGATGATTAATACTCTTAAAGCACTTAGACTAGAGGGTGAGAAATGGTCTCTGAAGCTAATAAGGCATGACTGACAAACACTAGCAGTAAGCAGGAAAAATTCAAGGATTCAAGTAAAGTCAAAGTGTGACCACTAGCTGGACATCTAGGTCTGGGGGCACTTTCCATTCCATTGCTCTTCAAATACACCAGAAGTTGGTTCTCATACATTGTCAAATGTGTTAATAGGGAGCTGGCCCCTCTTTGTTGAATATCTCCTGATATAATCGTTTCTAATCTTCTGGGCATGCGATTGTATATACAAAATCTCTGAGGATTTGATTGCATTAAGCCATAAATGAATTCAAGATAACAAAAGTATTGAATAGTGCTTCATCAAGCCAGAAAATGCAGTTTCACTTCTTCATGGCATAATGCGGCAAGGGTTTGGGCATGGGCATGGTGACAATAGGCTCATGAGAGACTGCTCCAGAACACCCCATTCTATTGCCATTGCTTTTCTAGGAGGATTAGCAGGACCACTGCTGTTATTTAAGACATAAGGGAACTCTTTCAAATACTATACTATACTTCAAGCACTAACCATAAAAATGCACTCTCTGGAGCTGGACCAAAAGCCAAGGAGAAGCTTGGTCCCAGTGTTCTAGTGCCAAAGACTCTGCTATTTTGTGCTTTGTGCAGTGGAGTAGTCTGTATATGGGTGGGCGGTGCATTCTGTTACAGTGAGAATTGAGAAAGTGAGATATGACCAGTATGATGTTATATAATGCTTCCGACAATCATATAATTATCATCAGTTTCTTTCCAAAGTAATGGACCCATGAAATTGCAAGAGTTCTTGGTCATAGTAGAGTGCAAATTAAGAACTTATCTGTGGCAAAGTCAGTTTTATATGTTTTAAACAGTAGGGAGGAAGGTGTACAATCTCTCAAAAATTGTTGAGATCCTTGTTAAATACCAAAAGCAAATGTTTTAAGATTATGCAATGGTTTATTACCATAAGTGCATGGAGCAGTCAACATTGTATTGCTATATGAAGGTCCTGAGAGGTAGTCGAGGACAAAAATGTAGTCTGTAGAGTAAACTCACACAAACTCTGCACCTATGACACTGTAATGAGAACCCAAGTTACATGAATGTTATTTTTGTGTCCAGGACAAACGTACTATATCTTAACATTGGGGCATCATTAATGTTAAAAGTACACATACCTTGATGGAGCCACTCCCACCAGGTTTGGTCCCAACCCTCGGAAGAGTGAACGCGGACCTTCTCGCTCTAATATCAACCTGAGAAAGACAGAGAGAATCTGGAGATTAGCATCAGTGCTACACATCTAGGGCAACCCTTCAACGACTTGAATGGGCTGCTGTAATGGAACACGGACAGTATTGTCTTCTACTGTTTCCTTTCACAGAGGTCCGGAAGATTTTCTCCACAGCAACATGCTGGCTTTTTATTTACAAATGTGCCCTGAAAAGTTTACCTTCTTAGTAAATTTGGGGACATTCTAAAATAGAACAGAGTAAATAATTTAAAGTTTTGAATGCAGCTCTGTTTAGAATAACAACCGGATAAATATGTAAAAAAAAAACAAAAAAAAACTACATAATCACATGAAAAACACATTCAAAGTATATAGTCCAGAACACCCATCATCAAATGGCAGACCTTGCTCCAGACCTGGAATGAGTGGTGACTTTATCTTGACCCATGAATGATTTGTGAAAAATGAATGAGAATAAATAAAAAATGTTTATGGAGCATTATTATTTCCATTTGGTTGCACAACAGACAATGTGAACAACTAATCCAGTTAATACCGCAATAGCTTCATATTAAGCCCATTGATTTACCCAGTGTGACCAGTTCATTGGAGAGAGTGAGACGGACATTAGAGTGAGGACCGCATGACAAAAAGTTGATGCAGAAAAATGTAACATATATAAAAAGTAAAATATATAAATTAATAAATAAAATAAATAATAAAAATTATATAAATACTGGTCAATAGATCTGTTTGTTTACTATGAGCCCTACGAGTCAAATGTGTATGTTAAGAGTCTTCAACTTCGAAAACTGACTTCCACTGACCTATAGAATGGATTTCACTCATGTTCATTACCTCAGACTTTCTGCTGATATTATTTCAATACAGCTACCTGGTAGTGGATCCGTACCATCTCTAAGTTCTATTGTCAGTCCAGAGTGATGCCAGTCAACAGAAAGCCAAAACATCTCCACATGATCAAGTCTAGGTCTAGTCTGAGGGAATAAAAGGACCCCACTGTTGGTCAGTGAAGGAAAGCATGGTTCTATTAACAGCTGAAATGTGATGACGCACACCAGCCAGCTAGCAGCAAGACTCAATAATGGAAACCCCGATGTGACGTGTTGTTGCCATGGCATCAGACATTTGCTCTACTGTCTTGGTATCTATGGTCCTACCAGGACATTCCTTGAAAAAAAAGAAGAAAATAAAAAATAAATAAAAAATGTTTCCTAAAACGGCAATGGCTCTTTCCAGATAAAAACCAAAAAAATATTAATAAAAAAAATTCAGTAGGTCTAAACAGTGATTGAAAACAAAAGTATTTGCACAAGGCCAAACAGATGAGTTTAAAAACTTTGAGCAGTAGCAGAGTAAATATGACATGGGTAAGCAAAACCTCTTCAACTAATTGCTACACCATCATTTTAAATATACACAGGTTAAACAACTAATACCAGTTTTCCAACAACAAATTGGTGGTACTCATAGTTGGCCTGGTGCTGTTTCCATCAACTAGTGAAACGTTTAAGGATATGCATTCTTTTCTCCTGGTCTGAAGGCCCAAACATTATGTACCTGGAGGTGGGCATTCAATAACATAAGTGAAAATTTCTGCCGCTGGCAGAAAAGCAGGTGAAAAAATATTACTATTGATTCAACATAATTTTATCGGCATCAACACAATTTGCTTTTTAAAGAAGATCAACTTTGGGCCAGTGTTCATTCATTCATTATCTATAACCGCTTATCCAGTTCAGGGTCGTGGTGGGTCCAGAGCCTACCTGGAATCATTGGGCGCAAGGCAGGAATAAACCCTGGAGGGGGCGCTAGTCCTTCACAGGGAAACACACACACACTTTTGAGTCGCCAATCCACCCACCAACGTGTGTTTTTGGACTGTGGGAAGAAACCGGAGCACCCGGAGGAAACCCATGCGGACACAGAGAAAACACACCAACACCTCACAGACAGTCACCTGGAGCTGGAATTGAACCCACAACCTCCAGGCCCCTGGAGCTGTGTGACACACTACCTGCTGCGCCACCGTGCCGCCCTTGGGCCAGTGTGTTCATTTTAATAATATTTCAAACAAATATTGACGGACACATTTATTTTATGTCAGAAGTAGTCTAGGTGATGTTCTTGTTTAATAATAATAGCTTGCATACACTTGGTTGAAAACCAAAATATATAATGTCTATTTTATACACAATATAAAAGTCTATAGTGTTATTCCGGGTTATCCCATCTTTCTGCATTGTATAAATGTGTATATCGTCCTTCATATTGCCATCAGTAGATATGTACATGTACTATATCAAATATGGACATCAGACCAGCACTCAAACATCGGCCCATCCTTAAACATTTCATATTGACGGAAGGGTCAGACTCTTCATCAACTTGCAGCACAGGTTCATTGCAGATCAGCATGATTATGGGGCCAGAATGGCACCATTTTACTGGCTGAGAATTTAAAAGGACTTAAAAGTAAATTAGCTTTCAAGATTCTGGCACTAGGGCGGCACGGTGGTGCAGCAGGTAGTGTCGCAGTCAGACAGCTCCAGGGACCTGGAGGTTGTGGGTTCTAGTCCTGCTCCGGGTCTGTGAGGAGTTGTGTTCTCCCCGTGTTCATGTGGGTTTCCTCTGGGTGCTCCGGTTTCCTCCCGTGGTTCAAAAACACACATTGGTATGTGGACTGGCGACTCAAAAGTGTCCATACATATGACTGTGTGAGTGTTGCCCTGTGAAGGGCTAGCGCCCCCTCCAGGATGTATCCCCGCCTTGCGCCCAATGATTCCAGGTAGACTCTGGACCCACCACAACCCTGAACTGGATAAGCGGTTACAGATAATGAATGAATGAAAATGATTGATTCTGGCACCAGCACCATGGCAGAGGAATACGGGGGCTAAAAATATGATCAGAGTAATAAAGGACACTGTTAAAATTACACTCTTACAAATTGCTATGTCCATATGAAAATGACTACTCATTCAGCCCTGTTTATACATCACTGGCTTGCTTTTGAAGACCTGCTTCTGCATCATGCTTCCTGCAGGCAACGCATTCACACTGATTACATATGCTGTCTTTCAAAAAAGCTTGGATGGGAAGACTGACATGCACAGAGACCAAGTAAATCCTTCGTTCACCCTCTTCTCTCTCGGTGCAAAGCCTTCAAAATGTGCAGAGTCACAGGCTCAGGCTTTTGCCTACAACACAGTGTCCTGCAACTTCGTCTGCATCTGAAAAACATTCTCCGCTGACCTACTTTTCAGTTTTCCTGCTTTTTCCCTGTTTACATATGAAACCGTGGTTTGGATTGCAACACTGCTACAAACAGACAGCAGTTCCACCATGTTAGAAATTCCCTGGGAGAGTGACAGCTAGAGAGGATCTTCTGAAAACAGGTGACAGTGTAACAGTACACTGTCTCATCATATGGATGTTAACGTACACAGTGATAAGCCCCAACATGATAAAACCTCAGAAAACCCCAATCACTGCTGTACATAATCTGCACTCCTTACACTTGCAGGAGATTTATGAATAAATCAATGAGCAGCAAACTGACAAAATCAACAGCAAACATTAATGCCATATATTTATAAAGTAATGCTGAAAAATAGATCTAGATTTTTTTTGCAATAAATTTTTGTGATAAGCTTTGAGCAATACAGTGCAATACACATCAATGTTACACATCGACAATACCTGTTAGCACTGCCAACAGAAGTAGCCTGATCTTGCAGCACACCATCAGGTGCATGGACTCCTGCTATTATCAGGTTTAATTCATGTTTACATCATGTTTAAGTGCTTCTGTGTATAATACAATAATTTCTCTATATATAAGAATAAAAAATATATGTATTTAATATGTTATAGTCTCCCATTTTCTCTGTAGTTGGGGAATATTTTTGCCTGCATGTTAATATACCATAAGCATATGGCACCCCCCTGTCATTACCTCAAATGCGAGGAGAAGTCTAGAGCAATAAGCTTGGTGCTAGAGAACAGGCATAATTTCCTTGCACGGCGAGAGCAGTTTGCTGCGCGATAACGTTGTTTTCCTGCTCTCAAATTTTTAACTAGATCTGACAGCATACAAACAGGCTCTTGGCAACAAGATATTTATTAAAACATTTCAAGCTTTCAAACAAGTGAAATGCAATATGTTACAGTTCAGAGCCTTGTATTTTTTATTTACCTATTTTTTTAAATGTTAATTTATCTTGTTACTTTTTCTATACTTTTAAATGTGTGTAGTAGTAATGCCCTAATAATATTTTCATGACAGAAGACCCCAATAACAGATGACCTTTTTTCATGGTTAGAAAATAATGTTATAATTGAGTTTTCATTTTCTGGGGAGGGTCATCCACAAGATACATCATTCTAGTGAAAGCTTTCTTTATGGATTTGAGTAAATTTGCAAAATGTATATCTGATAATACAAATCTAAATATTGTACAGTAATAAACATTTTAGAAGGATGCTCTTTAAAAATTATAACAGTGTTACAACATTTTAAAACATACATACATTGTGATAACATTATTGGGCGTATAGCCCAGCTCTGGTATAAAGACTCCTAACTATGGAGCAGTCAACATTTGTTCTCTAGAATAGCTGAGCTCCACTTACTTATTTTGCTCTGAGTTAGAGTGGTGTTTTTGAGCCAGAACAAGTCATCCAACATCCTAAAGTCACTAATGTTCTTGTGGCTGAACGCCTACAGATCCTCACAGCAATGTTCCAGCATTGAAAGTACAGCTGTTACAGCAACAGAGGAACCAAATACCCATCTACAATTCAGAAGAAACTTACTAATGTCTAAAAATTGTCAAACCGTAGATGGTACCTTGGCCTCCCCAATGATATAATGATCCATTAGTGTGAGCACATGCTGACAGTGAAATTTATGAAACATTTGTGGCCTGCATTTAGCTGCAGATAGTAGAATTTTGGGACTGGGGGCAATGAGTGGCATGGAGAACATCCTGTTCTAGCATTAAAAATGGAAACATGCTGTCAAAACACAGTTCTGCACCTTCTCTAAATGTATGAACCAGCAGCAATACCATTTTAAAATGGTTTAAAGTTCAGCTAAAATTAAAACTAACTGCGCTACCTGACTTTTGGGTCTGAATAAAATGTATGGCTCACTGGGTTTTCATACACAGTGATACTGTAATAAAGGAGACATGATCACAAGTTAACACAACTCCCTGGTGTCTTAATGAGATACACCACTGCAACATTCTCCCTCAATCTGAACAGCTGTTACAGAGCCCTTAAATGTTAATGAGCCACAATACAGTTCGACTCAAGAGCCCAGGAATGCAGAGCAGAAGCTCTTTTTTTCCCCCGCCTCCTTCTTCACCATCATAATTTTCATCAGATTTAGTCAGGACTCTTATTTCTCTGCGTTTTTGTGCTTGTTTTGTTCTGTTTAACCTTGTTTTGCGCTCTTACCCTCTCAGGAAAAAAGTACCTCTCAGGTACAGTAGAGCTCAATCATAATTACTAATGGTATAAATAGTGTAAATGTACCTTTAAACAGTACAACACTGGTGTTAAAGTCCAGTTGTGTTCCCTAAATCTACATTATATTCTCTTCTCCAGAAATAGAGAGGTGCACATTTGTAATCTTTCATTATGGAACTGTGTACAATAAAACCACATAATGTAAGTCCTGGAGATGAAATTGGACATATGAAATCAAGGCAATTTTAAAATCTGCAATCATCATAGTATAAGGTACTACTATATTCCTTAATTAATGGTGCAGAATATTGCCCCTTGAGGGTACCACCCTTTCTGACAGTGTACAAAAACACAGGCCCAGCACTCTGATTGGACTCAGAGTTTCAAACTCTCTGCACTCTACATAAGAAGCAGAGCCAAATCAGAACTCACGTTGTCAGAATTGGGCAGACCACTAATAAACTTACTTGGTGGTTTTATTTCACAGTGTGTGGTTTGGTAGGCTCCATATCCCCTAATGTGTATGGTAGGCTCCATATCCAATTATTACCACACCACTTGTAAATGTATCCACTGTAACAGAGCTACCAAGATAAGCCTTGTGGATGTGGTCAGAACTGAGTAACCTGACTGGTCAGCATGAATAAAACAAACAAAACACTTCCACCGTGTTGAACGTTCACTCCAACAGTACCCTTTTTGCTGCAGATGCAGGTGCAGCTTCTACCTTTCTGGGAAGAATTTTGGAACATTCCCTTGAGAATTTGATGGCATTCGGCCACAGGAGCATAGGTGACATCAAGCACTGTTGTTAAATTTCATCACAAAGCTGGGATTACTTTGGTGCCTATTTCATTAGCAGAACCAAAATGTGTTTACATATATTCCTATAATTTGTGCTTTGTGTGTGAGCTGGGACAAAAATGGAGGTACTTACTTGAGACAGTGCAGGGGCCCTGGGGGGGACATTCGGGCCACGCTGGCTCCATCAACAGTGCTTAGCTGCACCTCCGAAATGTAGAGCGTTACTGAGGAAGACTGTAGCCTCGTCTTCACCACCTCCAGTGGACACGTCAAAATAGCACCAACGGTGCCCCCACAGCTACACACACACACACACACACACACACACACACACACACACACACACACACACACACACACACACACACACACACACACACACACACACACACACACACACACACACACACACACACAAAGCAGGTTTAGGAGAAGAATTTCACAGTAAGGTAACAAAATAAAAAAAAAAGGATGGAGCAGGGATAACCAAAGTGACTACGAGAACCTGCTTTATTTAAAAAAAAACAACAAAAAAAAAACACATTTATTTTATTTTATTTTCTTGGTACGGTTAACCTTCAGGTTCAAAAAGGAGACAAAGCAACCCATTCATTTCCAATTCAATTTCACTTCATTCATTCATTTACCCCTACATAATTCTGAGGTGCTACAAGTGAATATTTAATAGAAGGCACAGTTAAAAATTGGAACCATGCACCATCTGGTGCACCAGCAAAACTGTCACCATCAGCTTTCACCTATCATCTCTCCAATGCAGGAAGACGAATCAAACCATGAGTCAGAAAAAATGTGCAGCTGTCAAGAACCCCTTCCTGAGAAAAGCAAATAGAGCACAAAGAAGAAACTGTGCTTTTGTAGAACCTGTACAAACTTAAATAAAACCACTATTTCTTTGCTTGGAAAGCTGTGGTAAAGTAGTTATTACTAGAGTATTTCAGTAGTAGTTACTCCCATCATAGACCCTTTATGTCATTTTTCCAGGGTGAATATCAGATCATATACCGGGGTGTTTATTTGCAGGATTTCTTGAGTATGGAGAAACTGGAGGAGGCATTTAGTGACAAAATATACTGTTCAAGAACAAGGCTAAGCTCATCTGCGGAACGATGCACCACCACCAGTAGGTTTGGTGCACAATGGCAGCCTACCATGTCCTACTCATTAGGTTACCATTAAATTGTTAAAAATATCAGTTATAATAATAGCGTGAAGGTTTAGTAATTTATTTTTGCCATATTCTCACCTATTATCTGTAATGAAGGACTAGAAAATAAGGCCACTGAGAGATAGATATCTTTCATGGGAAAGCTGTTTAAACTCAAGTAGTGTTGCTGTGTCTGATCCACAGTGTGACAGCATTGTGTGAATCGGATAAACACTCCCATGTGTTATTTTCACCAAGATTTCGTATCCAGTGTGAATACACCATAAACATTACTAATGACCTTGACAATACCCCAGCTACCCACGCAAGACTAATCCCAACTTCCAGGACTGAAGTTGTGGAAAATATACCAGTGGAATTGTTTTTTTTTTAAACTAAATATTGAAAAATGGTAGAGACATATATTTGCTTTCTGCTTCTTTAATAGCATTTAAACCCAACTTAAAAAAAATAAAAGTAAGTTGCGCCAGGGTTGGGTGGTGAGTGCTGTGTATCAGCATGTGTTAGCAAGCATGTGTTAGCAAGAAGGTAAATAGAACATAAATAGGCCACACTTTGAGATGAACGAGCATGATACACAGCCCTGTACATTCAAGTGTGTACATAAGTAGGCTAAATATATACACATTTGATCCCTAGTTACATGTGTATGAACTCTACAATCATTGAGTCATTCTACCGGGTAAAAGGAGCAGTTGAATGTGGGTCAAGTTCATAGATAGCATGTGTAGCCCTCATGTGCTTGTCCATGTGTGTGTGTGTGTGTGTATAGTGGGTACGAAGGTGAAGAGAAAGCACAATCTGAACACGTGTACAGGAATATTTAGCAACCCCCTTGCCCCCAAGCAAAAGCAAGCAAACCCCCAGGGTCAGCTTCAACTGAACGGCGTTACCTCATCTGTGTAAACAAATACAGTTTAAAACCTAGTCTAACTTTTCACTGCATTATTTTGCACATTGACAACATTTCTTAGACACCCTTACCTAGAGTAAATTATAACTTTCTGCATGTTACACATACGGGCAATACACTGTTAGGAGTCTTGCCCAATCACCCTTATTGACCCTCGTCTTTTGTATGGAGGACAGCAGTGTCATCCATTAAACAAGACCAAATATCCTTAAGCAGCCAAGACATGTTTGATACAAGAGGTTTGCCCTGGAGCTACGGTCCTAATGTAGCTTACATCCTACTAAATAGCACTATGCAAAATGCAAAGCCAAATCATCACACTCACCTCAAACCACATCTAGGTGTTAAGTAAGCTCAAACAGCCTTGCTTGAGTGGTTTCAGACAGTACATTACATATTGTTATCTATAAATTCCAGCAATATTAGCATTGTTACACAGTATCAGACACTACATAAGCAAGCTTTAAAATGGCCTCCTTGTTTTTGGCTCACTGGCTGCATCCGAGTTGTGTATTACAAACCAATACGGTACAGTATATACTATGTATGAACCTTAGAATTGTGAGTTTGGCAGGCTAGTACACACAATATTAACATACTATATATTTGCTTACTAACAGGACATGATGAACTGTTGCTATGACAACTCACATCATACCAAGCTGCAGCTGCAATGCTTTCTATTTATTTTTCAATTTTACAAACTTAAGTATCATTAAATAATTGTTTCTGCAGTAAAAGAGTACATATGTTAGATGATAATTTGCATTCCACTGTAGCAGCTTCATGGCTTTGGTGCAAGAAACAGAGTGTTAAAAAAAAAAAAAAAAAAGAAAACCTTCATCAAGGTGGGCTACCAAGACAATGACTTACTGGGACAACTAATTGCTATGTCCAAACCTGGGTGGAAAAAACACTTCAAGCCACACAGTCACTAAACCTTTTTATATAATGCTGCCAGGCTGTGTTGTCCTATCTTTTAGGTTAATGTGGAAAATGGCACATGCTGATTAATGCCCTGACTGATGCAGTAGACTGTGAATTGTGAATCGACCTCTCTCTCTCTCTCTCTCTCTCTCTCTCTCTCTCTCTCTCTCTCTCTCTCTCTCTCTCTCTCTCTCTCTCTCTCTCTCTCTCTCTCTCTCTCTCTCTCTCTCTCTCTCTCTCTCTCTCTCTCTCTCTCTCTCTCTCTCTCTCTCTCTCTCTCTCTCTCTATTTTTAACTCCGCCTTTCAAAAAGACCGACCCACATACAGGCGTCAGCTGTGAACTTCGGCCCACATTCAGGGGCCTCCAGTTTGTTGCTGCTGGAGTTTACTCACTCGCTCGCTGGCGGTTGTGAGTGGAAACATGATCACACACAGATGCAGGAACAAAACAAAGCTCCCTTAAGCTGGGCCAGCTTGGATTCTTGTGCACTTCTGCAAAAGAAAAAACATGGTTTCCAGCACTCTGACGTGTGGTTTTTCTCTAAGGCCAGTTATGTTTTTTTTATTTAAAAAAATGGGAAGTACAGCAACCAATCTGGGCAGAATAAGAAGGAAACTGGGGAAAATTCCACAAGCAGAAGAGCAAAGAGCCTGCTAGTCAATGATTAGCATTGCTGGAAAGGGAAAATTGCCAGCATTAGCATTTCATTAGCATTGCCCAAAAAAGAGCATAACTACCACTGGGTTGTTTCCTAAGCAAGAAGCAAAATAATACAAATGAATGCTAATATGTTATGAAACATTGATCAGCTAAACTGCACCATGCTTTATGCTAGTTGCTATTACCCATTCAAGTACTCAAACTGATTTTGCTTCAATTACAGCATTTAATTCAAAGTCAGGAAGATTGGATGATTATAGCATCCTCAGAATAGCTACAAAATCCAAAAAGCAACTTCTAATGTCAACCTGGCCTTCCATTACTGATAATGGCAGATAGCTTTCAGAAGTTAAGCCATGGCCTTCAAATGCTAAATCTCACTGCTACCCTCAAGGCATGAATTTTTTAAATTTTTTTTTTTTGTCCTCACACTTATGATTGTAAATTGTCCTTTGGTTTGTGAAAGGCACTATATGAATTTAACTAATTATTATTATCATTAGCAGTTAATTTACCTGTCCAGCCTTTAATCAAAATCAAAACCTTGTATTTCTAAAAATGTGACTTTACACAAGGAGGTAAAAAGCCTTCATAAATTGCAATGTACCTGAACATAACAAAATATGCTTGTGTCATTTTACCCCATTTCTGTTTTTTAATGAGGTCAGAAAATTAAACATTTTAAAACTTGTGATGTAAGATTTTGCTCAGAGTGCAAAAATAAATATATATTCAAACTACACCGCTAGCATTAATGAGAATGCTGTTTGGTCTCAAAGACCAAACTGGTGATCAAGTTAAAGGGAGCTTGCTCTTTTCAGCCTTACAACACCCTAAATACCCTATTTGAGGTCAAAACCTTATATTTAAACTGTAAAACTTCACGCTACATATTTGTAACAATTTTGTGTCAATCTCAAGTTCCTATATTTTCAAGAATGGCACATGTCACATACAACCATTCTGAGAGACTTTGTTTATAACCTTTTAATACTAACCATTAAAGTCTGCAAAAAAAATTCCAAAGGAAAAAAAAAAAAAAAACACTGCAATTTTGGGGAACTCCAAGCCCCAAGCAATGTTAAAGAGCCGCTTTAAACAGCAGATACTTCCAGTCATCACTGTTACCAAGTTATTACAACTTTACTACATTTACTTACACTTTGATGTGTGCTATATTTTGTGATATTTAATCACATTTAAGCTACTCAACTGTCTAAGTTAATTAATCAAATGTGTACCACCATGATACTCCAACTAATTTACCACATCTGTTTTCCTTTAAAACTTCTTCAAGTTGAAGCAGCTTATTTTAACCCTCAGGGCAAATTCCATTTTATCTGGAAACAGCAAGAAACATTTATAGTCATTTTACACATACAGTATCTTTGAATGACTGGTGTCAAAAACATCTCACCACGGATTATCTAAAATAAAAATAATTAACAAAAAAAAGCATGAAGGAGTTTTATATACATTCCTGTATGCAAATAACATTCGAAATTTAAATTAACTGCATTTTTTAATATAAAGGCATAGTAATCTCGTTTACATCTGTAAATATGAATAAGTTTGATTTATAAAAGGCCTAACACTACCCATGTACTACAGTTGTCTAGAAACTTCGGAACAATGGAAGGAGGTTAATGTTACGGTATTACATTACAGATACAGACCGTTACCAAGAACCCTTAGCAAATTCGTTACAAACTGCAGTTAACCTTACTGAAAAAGTCCTGCTATTGTTCACAAACAGCTCTCTGCAAAATTTCACCAGCTTTTGCTTTAAAACTGTCACGTTTCCCATGGTCAGTAACACCAGAACATAAAAACATAATAAAAGCATCAAACTAGCTTCGTGCTAAGCTAGGCAGCAGCTAACCAGTCAGTAAGGCCTGATTGAACATGAAGCTGACACTGGCTTCACGATGGAATTTTCCGTTCCACCTTAAATGCAGCAGCAGCGAACGTCACACTCTGCCGCACACCTACCAGATCATTTTTATTTAATTTATAAAGCAGAATTAAGGTTTTTAAACGAAATTTCGACATACTGTATCTAATTAATATTTATGACATATAATCATTATTTTTAAAGGGAGTCACTTAATGACAAGTCATAATACTGGACGTTATTCTTCGACATTTTGCAGAGCATATATCAACATTTTGACAAAACAGGCCAATATGGACCTTTTAGACGCTGTAACGATAATAAAGTAATGGTGTTGCATAAAGTAACCTCTGCATCGGTTGAGCTGAAGCTATTTAAGGTGGAACTATATATTGAGCGAAGGTGAGCCAAAGAGCAGCAAGAAAGGCAGGTGAATGAACGTTAGTATTGGCAAATACGTTACTGACGTATGAACATATATATGAAAGACAAAACTAATAAGGTGCATCAACAGCAAAGCTCTGAATATAAGCAGCAACAGTGAGCTCCTCACCCTCCAGCAAACAGATGAACCAGGGTGTCCCTCTGACTCATCCTTTAGCATATTCTCCTCCGCGCCTCAGCTCAGATCGGCCTCGGAGGCCAAAGGCAGGCAGGCTGACAGCCGCCCCCAACAGCACCGGATCCCTCGGTTTCAAACCCAAGCGATTTCAGGTTGACCTGCACGGACTGGGTGGAAATTGCAGACTAGAAAGAGCCTGATACGCAGCTAGGTTTCCCGCACTACTCCGCCGTTTTTAAACCAAATCTATCTTGTTTTACCAGCCCTTCTTTCTGCCAAGAGAAGTGTCGACCACCGTGTTGTATCCCCAGCCCGTATTTTGGTTGTTTTTTTAAGCTGAATCCCGGTTGTTGCCGGTTCATAAGCGCGCTTAACCTCTGCTGAGTCCTCCCGCCTGCTGCAGACCGCACAGCGAAACGAGACGTACAGCCGAGTCTGTATTTACAGTCCAATCACTGGCCGCAAAACACACGCTGCGATTGGGCTACAAGCGTAGGACGTCACCTGGGCCCCGCCTCATCATGCCTTTTTCACATGATCACAGTCGTTTGATGAATCGCGAGGGGCCTGAGAGTGGGCTGCTGTGCGTTTTTTTTATGTTTTTATGCTTTGAAACAAACCATTTCAGATGTTTAAGGCATTTAAGGACATGCTGGCACAAGTCATTCCTTTCAGCAAATCCTGTTTTAGTATAATTCAATTTTATTCCTTTTTAATCCAGTAAAGTCCTCGTGTAGTCCACGATTAAACCTCTGAAAACATCCAGGCTAATTAAAACTACATATTTCTACGTAAGATTTAAGACACAGCCAGAGACATTTGCAGTTCGCAGTTCACTCCACAAATAAGGGCCAGTGCAAAGCCAAAAAAGTGGTGACACAAACATTTTGTTTCTATTAGTTAAAAAAAAAAGGTTAACTAATACACAAACAAATAAACTGCCAATGCCTGAATCTGGGCGGAGCTGGGAACTCGCAGGGGAGCTCCCAGCAGGCCTAGTGGCTCCCCCTAGGACTATTTTGTTGTTGTTTTGGGAATATTGTGTGTTTGGGAGCACATATTGGGGGTTGTGTGTGTCCTTGGATGTTGTGTGTGTGTATGGCTGTTGACATGGGCAGAGCAAGCTCTGTTTAATGGTGCGTAAGGACCCTGCCAGTCCTGACACACACTAAGCCCAAAATAGAATAGAATAGAGAATTAATAAAGGAATGAATGAGTGGCTCAGAAGTGAAGTGTTTCCAAAGCTGGTCATCTCTATGTTACAATTATTCTTGGATTTGTACAGGAAATTAAATTGTATTTCTGTTTTATTTTGTATCCTGAAATTACTTTTAATTTTTACATTGTCAATAGCTCAGCATATTGACTTTGAATGAATGTGTATTGAATGACAGAATTACATTCAGATTCATATGCAGTGACTGAGTTTAGATCAAGAGACAGGACTTGTCAGGACATGTATGGACTTGTACCCGGTGTAATAGGTCTGGCACTTTCCAATACTGTACTTCCTAAAATCACTTATTTACGCATTTAGATTTTTGTATGTGTGTTTGTGTGTGTGTGTGTGTGTGTGTGGGTGGGTGGGTTTACAAGTGTGTGTGGCCAAGAATTTAGATATTTGCAAGAATTAAAATGCACAAAGGATGATGGAGAACAGCAAAATACATTATACAACAACTGGAAATCCCTTGTGCGTCAACTACTACCTGCTGAGATTTAGGCTAATGCAGAGAGCCAAGCTTGTATTAGTGTAACTTACCTCAGAAGTGAAACAAAATTATTATAAAAAAGTAAACAGTGATTCTATTTTCTTCAGCACAAACAGGACACCAGTGACGTGTGTCCGCCTGTGAGTGCTTTGTGACCGTGGAGGGGCTCAGCAGCACCCGCTGGACAGAAACTGCGATAGAAGTCAGAAAAAGTGATAGAAGTCAGTCTCCAAACACAAGCAGCTACAAAAAACCCACCAGAAATAGAAGCTCGATTTGTCGCTAGTTGTTTTTAACAAAGAAAATGCCGCTAAGAGGATTAAGAAAGTCTCCAGTTCAACTCAGAACAGAATGAAAATGTAATGCTCCCACGGATCTTTACACCAAAGGATCGCTGATTCACTCATTTCGCTGTCAATCAAAAAGGGATTCAGCCTCAGACAGATCATCCAATCATCATGCAGATGCTGAGCATCCGGGCCAGCCGAGGCCAGCCTACTGCCCCATAGACCCCCAGAGACGCTGAGCGTCCGATGGGCGGGACAAAGCCCAGCATTTGTCCAATTACTCATCTCGTTTCGCTGCTTCGCTATTGAACTCTTTGGACGTCCACACCGTTTAAAGCAGTGTAAAGCTGCGGGAATGATTGAGAGGAAAGCCATGTCTTTACCAGTGATAAGAAGCTGATTCTGAACAAAAGTTGAGCGCGTTGTAGTGCATATTTATTCAATGACATGTACACACAACAGTATATATTTGATCACTTATTATTTGACATTTTAGGGGAAGCTGAGCTTCCCTTGCAGTCTTAGAGCAATCACCTCTGATATATATATAATAAGGGCAGCACGGTGGTGCAGCAGGTAGTGTCGCAGTCACACAGCTCCAGGGACCTGGAGGTTGTGGGTTCCATTCCCACTCTGGGTGACTGTCTGTGAGGAGTTGGTGTGTTCTCCCTGTGTCCGCGTGGGTTTCCTCCGGGTGCTCCGGTTTCCTCCCACAGTCCAAAAACACACATTAGTAAATGGATTGGCGACTCAAAAGTGTCCGTAGGTGTGAGTGAATGTGTGTGTGTGTGTCTGTGTTGCCCTGTGAAGGACTGGCGCCCCCTCCAGGGTGTATTCCTGCCTTGCGCCCAATGATTCCAGGTAGGCTCTGGACCCACCGCGACCCTGAATTGGATAAGCGGATACAGATAATGAATGAATGAATGAATACATATATATATATATATATATATATATATATATATATATATATACACAGAGACAAAATGGACACCCGCATGCATATTTTCTCAAAAATAAGACAAATCTAACACATGTTTGAGAACAAGGCTAGACAAAACATAGCAAAATATTATGTTAAATAGTTTCCAGATTTGTGAATGTCCCTGCATCAGATGACAATGGTTACAGCATTCCTCGTGGGAAAATCTGGTTTCCTAATCCAATATCCAAGAAGCGTACGCCTCTTGGTTTCACAATTAGAGCTACAATTGAACAAGTAGAGATCATGTGCAAGCTAATCATATCTCTCAAGATTGTCAACATAATGAGGGTTGATGCAAAGGTTTGAGACCTGTGCTGGGCACAAAAATGCAGCAGCACTTTTTAATTTCCAAAGTTTTACAAAGGGAAATGTTTTCCAGAACCTGGTCCCAGGTCAGTTCCTTAATTTCCATGTCCAAACAGTAACTGACCTTTCTCATGTGAGCAGCTGGGTTAAAAATAGCAAAGAAAAGGTTAATGTCACCCTTCTGAGGTTGTTCAAAACAAACATGAGATAACTAACCAAAACTATACCAAATGATAGGATGCAACAATTTTTGTACTAAAAATGGACATGAATTAAAACCTAATGACCAAGAAAAAACCTTCTTATAGCCTCCTTCATGCCTATCAAGTATGTCCACTTAGATTAAATTAGCATTCTTGCAAAATATCTTCAGATTCCTCTGTTTAGCTTAATTTAACAACCTGGCTAAATATTATGAGACACATTAGCCTCCTAGATAAATGACACAGTCACTCGGGTAGAGTTAGGTGTCTCACGCTAGTGTTCAAACAAAATCACGAGAAACTAGGAATACTGTTATAGCATAATATGTAGCATCTTGGATTCCATTAGATTGCATAACCCCATTGGCTAGCATTAGCACCAGAAACTGCTTTGAAAACTGTAGTGTACAGCTGTTGAGTTTTAAAGCACACTTTGTGTAGATTATATACAAGGGACAAAGTCCAGACCTATACAAGCATAGCTGGGCAGGGAGGGGTGGGGAACTGTGTAGTAATAGCTATAGAAGCCACGGTATATGGCCAAAATGTTTTGGACACATACTAGTCCATCATTTCTTCAAAGGCATTAATAGGTAGCATGTCTGCTTTTGCTACAGTAACAGCTTATATTTTTATTAGATTATTTTGTTTGCTCTCCCACAGATCCAGCATCAAGGACACCTATAAACCACACTCTGTGAGCCCCTTGCTTAAGGGCAGGCCTCCCTGTCCCTCCAGGTTAACGTTTCCTTTCTCATGCTGTTTTCACCCATGAACTCCAGAGAATTTCTAGAGAAACTCCAGAGTATCGGGTCTGGAAATATCCCGGAACGGTCGTTCACACTTGTAGCTTTTCTGCCTCAGCCATGCTCTTGTAGCAGCAAATGAAACACATGCTTTAGGTATGGTGCACAGCACTTGTACAGCACATGCAGAAGAAACTCCAGAACAGTTCCCCACTCTTCTCACATGCTCTGACTCAGATTTTACCCGGAACATTTCCTAGGACTTGCGGAGGATAATGTCCGGGTAAGGCCTGGAACAAAAGCTGTGGATGGTCACGTTTATGCATACAGCTCCTCTGGGTAAATGCCAGATCATTTCTGAATTACCGTGCATGTGTGAAAGGGGCTTTAGAGGAGTCAGTTCAGAACGTTTGAGCTTCAGATTTCCTCGGGGTCCAGTAGGCTGGATCCTTTGCAGCACAAGCAGACCTGTCAAGGCCACCTTGTTTCCCCAATTTCGGGTCTCTACATGGTGCAAGATGTCCCCTCAATTAAGGCCCATTTCCAAGTTTCAGGGTTCCTTTGGGGATGGTGGGACTGGATCTGTGGTGGCACTGAAACTGAGACCAAATGTTGGAATACTGCAATAAGGATGTGATTGCATTGATTAAGTTAGGCAATAATGCTGGTTGGTTCTGAGAAGATTGTCATTGCAATGCGTATGTTTATGTATGGCTCCTTAATTATAAAAGCTGTCTCCAAACATATTGACATATAACACACATTCTGATGTAGTTGCTACAGTGATACTTGTCTATTTATTTTTGTCAGAATATGGATTTGTATCATATAATCTTCCAACTGAAACATTGGACTTTTTATCACCTAGAGACTGACAATAGATAGGTGGTCACTCTATGCCTGTTTGCAGTAGATAAGGCATCCAAAAATAGGCAGCAGGGGGTTTAACACCAGAGCAACTGTGTGAAAGCAACTATGACCTAGTTCATAGATCAAATGTATCCCCTATGCTTCCCAAATTTGCACTGATTTTATTTTCTTTGTAGACTAGCAGTGTCTCATCAATTAGATGTTATTTGCACCTACACTGATGTTGGGATCTGGGCTATGGGGTGGCAATTGTAATAAGAAATGCAGCAACTCGTGTGTCTTCATTTCTTTTCTTTTTTTTTTTTTAGCGATGGCTTTTTCACAGCTGCATATCTTGTCACAACCAATTATTTGAGGTGTCTTCTTACAGTTGAATGATGGACACAAACACGTGTGGGCAGTGTCCTGTCACCACTGATGAAGGACTAGAGGACGACCAAACACAAAGTGTGCAGCAACAGATGTGGTATTGTCTTTGACTTTCCCGCTTCAAAGTAGACCTACAAGATAGGAGTGTCTGATAAAGTGGACAGTGAGTGGACATGATGTTTCAATACTCTAGGCACACTGCTGTATCTGATCCTTTGTACCAGTGTAACAGTCACTAACACACCACCACGTCAGTGTAACTGCAACACTGAGGATTATCTACCAGTCAAATCATAAATGCCCTGTGGTGATCCTGTAGGGGCCCTGACCATTGAAAAAATGTCTGAGGAGGAACACATGGATTATAGTCAGTAATTGTATAATTAATTAAGTAATTGTAACTACAAAGTGCTTTTTATTACAAGCGGAGCTAATAAAATGGACAATGAGTGTTGGTACAAGGTAGGTTTTCCTAATTCAATGATCCTTCAGTGTAAATAAATGGTTACTTGCACAAGATAGTATTTCCAAACGTGGTACCAGAGTTTTTATTTGGTTGGTAGGTAGGGGATAGAGGGGGGAGATAAAACCTGTTGCAAATGTAGGCCAGTAGCAAATGTTGCTGATTAACTGTGAACAATCGCATTTTCTGAGTTAGTAATGTACGCAAGCAATGAGAATGCACAAAATATTTCATGGTTTGTGCTTATTAGATGGGGCTTGAATGACTCCTGAGACAATTGTGTCATAGCACTGGAGGAGAACTATCTATTCACCTATGATGAAAAAGAGCCTTATGAAAATCCTGACCTATGGGCTGGAGAATGCTATGGCATGTGCAAAATAGTATTCAAACAAAGAGACAATGAGATTTGGTTAGCTGTTTTTAAGTTGTAGTCTGTGCAGAAACGTTAACTGATTAAATCCAGCTCATGTTTTTCCAACATACTGTCTATTCATTCATTCATTTTCTGTAATTTCTTCATCCTCTCGCAGTAGGTCCTGAGCCTACCTGGAATCACTGGATGCAAGATAGGAACAAACTGGAAGGAAAATATTGACTTAGTATGTCACAATGATGAGATATTATTTCAATATATTGATTTAGTATCTCAAAATGTTGAGATAATATCTCAAAACTATGAGAGTGTCTGAATATATTGACATAGTATTGCAAAATAATGTGAGAGTATTATGAAATATTGAGATAGCAACTTACATATTAATGAAAAAAAGTTCATTCATTCATTATCTGTAACCGCTTATCCAATTCAGGGTCGCAGTGGGTCTAGAGCCTACCTGGAATCATTGGGCGCAAGGCGGGAATACACCCTGGAGGGGGCGCCAGTCCTTCACAGGGCAACACAGACACACACACACACATTCACTCACACACTCATACCTACGGACACTTTTGAGTCGCCAATCCACCTACCAACGTGTGTTTTTGGACTGTGGGAGGAAACCGGAGCACCCGGAGGAAACTCACGCAGACACGGGGAGAACACACCAACTCCTCACAGACAGTCACCCGGAGCGGGAATCAAACCCACAACCTCCAGGTCCCTGGAGCTGTGTGACTGCGACACTAACTGCTGCGCCACCGTGCCGCCCTGAAGAAAAAAAAAAAAAGAGGTTTAAAAAAAGTTCTGCGTTGTATAATTATTATTTTATGTGGCTGAAACAGTCTTCCATACACAGAGGACAAAACCTGCATGAAGGTTTTATAACACTAGACTCTGATAACTACTGCCATCAGGCTGTTTATAGGAAAGGGTGGGAATTCTAAACAGATTATTGTTATATATATTATATAACAGATCATGTTCAAGCTTTCCCATTCATTTAATTGTCTGCAGTAACACCTTCTACTCCTCTGGGAAATTGTTAGACTGGATTTTGCATAATTTCTGTGAGGATTTGGTGGAATACAGCCACACGAACATTAGTGAGGTGAGGTACTGATATTGAGTGGTAAATTCTGCATCACAAACTCCATTCTAACTTGTTCTGAAGTACTGGATGCAGCTAATCTACTCTAGAGAATGCAGCCAAGTCCTGAAGGGACTTTTTCCCCTCTACCCAACACTTGGTAACTGGTATAATGATTGGCCTGTGGCTCATGTGCCATATACAAGGCAGCATAACTGAACATGTGTCCTTAATAGTGTAATAGTGTAGTATAATAATAGGGGGACCTTAAAATAACGATGAAATCACTAATTAAAAGGTGTGACTATACGTTGATAGACATATATTGTATATATTTTTAACCTTAACATATTAATGTACATTTTCAGTGATGATTCTAAATGCCAGCTCATTTTTACAGTCTATATTTAGATGATTGTTTTAAGTATGTCCTCATTTAGCAGAAGCCTTTATCCACAGATTCTTGCATAAACAAACTGTAGAAGCAAAGTAATAATGCGTACACAGAGAATCTGAAAACTTAAAAACGAGGAGTCTTATCCTAGTCCAAATATGGAGGCAAGTTAATGTGCAATGAGCTTCATGCACCAAAAGCATTTTGCATGTGTTACCTGGACTCTTGGCCAGTCCTGTATTTATTTTTATATATTTATATAATTGATTTACACAGCCAAATTTACCTCCTCTCTATGGCTCAGACTGAATTCCTAGAAATGGCTCATACTTGTAAATCCCCAGAACACATCTGGGTTTTAGCAAACAATTAATCCCCCCCCCCCAAAACCCTTTGCACTAAAAACTAATGTACTCAGTGGAATGTACACTCTTATGAATAAAAGGGCTACAAAAGGTTCTTATATGTTTAAATGGGTAGAGAACCTTAAGACCAGTTAAGGGTTTTTAAATATTTAAAAAGTTCTTCATTCACACATTTCTTAAACAAAAAATGGTTCATTATGGAACCAAAAGTGGTTCTTTGATGACATCACTCAAAGGACCTTTTGTAGCACCTCATTTTTAAGAGTGTAGGTTATTTTTTCATTCATTCATTCATTCATTGTCTGTAACAACTTATCCAGTTCAGGGACGCAGTGGATCCGAATCACTGAGCCAAGGCGGGAACACACCCTGGAGTGGGCGCCAGTCCTTCACAGGATGACACACACTCACACATTCACTCACACACACACCTGGACACTTTTAGAGTAGCCAATCCACCTACGAAAATGTGTTTTTGGATGATGAGGGGAAACCGAATAACCCAGAGGAAACCCACACAGACACGGGGAAACTCCTCACAGACAGTCACCCGGAGCGGGGCTCAAACTCACAACCCCAGGACCCTGGAGCTGTGTAGGTTCATTTTTCATTATTTTTTAGTGTTATTACATACATACAATTGATGTGAACATTTCTAAACACCTCTTGTATTAAGTGCACAAATAAGATTTCAACATTGTTTTGTCATTTGGTATCATATGTTGCAACTGTTGCATAGTGCTAAAATGACAAAAGTTCTTTTATGTCTCTTCTCTCATTTTGTTGGGTTTGCTTCTTTCTGTTATTTCCCTGTGCTCATTATGTCTGTTTGACGTGGTTAGATATATTCAGATGAGGGGAAGGTACAATCCTAATGATTTCCCTAATAAAGTAATAAGGAGAGCAAACTCCTTATTAATCAAAAGCAGCTCAATTTATGCTATGGATTCTGACTTACACCGTTCTCAAAGAAATGACTGGGTGGTCTTGTTTCCCAGTGTGTGGGTTGGTAGGCTTGATCCCAAAAATAACTTGCACTTGCACTAAAGAATGTACTTGTTCCAATAAGAGTAAGACATCATATTAATATGTCCTGTCCATACAATGTACTGGTGGCAACAGCCCAAATATGTCACATGAAGGCACATTCGTCTTATAATCACTGACCATCCAGAAAGATAGACCTCTACTCTAACAGTAATGAAGGAGCTGTTGCCTTAGTCTAATCGGTATCTCGTGATTGGCTGCTGAATTTGCTGAAGGTTGGTAAGATAGCGGCTAACAGGAGGCACGTTCTAGAGGGAGCTCATATGACTTGGATTCACAAGACGCCAGTGTCTTGTGCTGTATTTGACTGGATATTTGCTTAGTTTCCATGTGGCTCATGAGACAGACATGTTGTCTGACATTAAAGCCAGACTTGGCTAGCAGACTAACTTAAAATCAGTGATGACAAAACTATTTAATATAATTTTTTTTAATATAATATACAGACTCTTCTGTTTTCTAGACCCAAGCAATGACCACCTGTCAGCTCCACTGACCATACAGGAGCACTCTGTAGTTCTACAATCATAGACTCTAGTCCACCTGTTGCTCTGCGTACATTCGCTGCCCTGTTTTACCCTGTTCCCCAATGGTCAGGACCCATCGTGCTGACAATGATGTTGGTGTGTGAATGTGTGAACGGATCAGACACAGCCATGCTGCTGGAGTTTATAAACCCCTCGGTATCACTGCTGGACTGGGGATAATCCACCAACCCAAAATATCCAGACAACAGCGTCCTGTGGGTGGCATCCTGTGTCCACTGATGAAAGACTAGAGGACTATCACACACAAATTGTGCATCAACAGGTGACCTACTGTCTCTGAATTTCAGACAAAGTGTCTAATAGAGTGGACAGTGAGAGGACACAGCATTTAAAAGCTCCAACTACTGTTGCTGTGTTTGATCCACTTGCCCCATCACAACACATGCTAAAACACCACCACCACATCAATATCACGGCAGCACTAAGAATGATCCGCCACGGAAAGCAACAGATGGACTACAGTCTGTATTTGCAGAGCTACAGAGTGCTCCTGTGTGGTCTGTGGAGCTGAGAGAATGGACAGTGAGTGTAGAAACAAGGAGGCACATTTAGTGTCATGTATGATAGGTATAAACTGAAGGCCTTGAGGTTTTATGGACTTTGCTGTGTTATTTTTCTAATAATTATTCATTCGACCAAATCTGAAATCACATGACATGCCATTGTCCCAAGCCAGTGGGGAAAAGCACATCAGGTTTAATGAGCTTTATTCTGGACTTTGAACGGCAGCGACCGGATCAATAGGACAACAGGAAATGAATCAGAGGGGATGTGAATATTCCAGATCAACAACCTTGGTCGGTCATCCAGGTTCACTTCGGGACACTGCTAGTAGCTGCAGAACATTCTGCTATTTTCTGATTACAGCATGTAACTGCTGTTGATTCAGATGATTGTAGGATTCTGGCTCTGAAAGTAGATTCAGAATAAAGTTTACTTGATAAGTTAAGTTTATCTGGTTGAAATATATAGAAAAGTAATAGGATATGAGTAGGTAAGCTTTAACAATTTGCATATATTTCAGGAACAATAGATATGCTCCAGAATTACTTTGAATCAAATCTTTTTTTTTTTTTTACATTGCTTTCCTTTGAAAATTTTGCTTCTACTGTAAAGTTACTATTTAAATGTTTAGATATTGTATTAATGTATTACATATTTGGAGGACAACAATGATATACATGATATATGATATACACTTGTAATATACACTTTTAATGACTTTCAGAGGTCAGGTTTTATTCTGGATGATTAGTTCAACTCAGTCACTCTAGAGGACAGCCCAACGCTGGGTGGATTTATGCCCCTCTATTCAATGCTTATCATTGATCATTTGACCTTGGACTCAAGTGCAGCTGCTCCTGAGTGTCTTCTTCTATTGGTCCATGTTTTTCTATGCTGAGTGTATGCAGTCAAATGTATGTGTTCACAATAAGCATGAATTAGCTGAATTGACTAAAAGCATATGCAAAATTTTGTGGGTTTAATTCCTGTCTCGGGTCAGACCTTATCATGAGTTTGGTGTGTTCAACTTGTGTCTGTGTGGGGTTCCTGCCATTTTCCAAACACATGTTAGTAGGTGGATTGGCTACTCAAAAGTGTCCTTAGGTGTGAGTGAATGAATGTTTGAGTGTGTGTCACCCTGCGAAGGACTGGCACCCCTCCAGTCCACCCTGAACTGGATAAGTGGTTTCAGACAATGAATGAATGAATGTTGGTAGGTGAAATTGCTTTGTGAATCCCTTACCGAAAAAAAAGTATACATAAAGTAAATTTTATTAAATAAACTTAAGTAAGGTAGCTATATTCCCCAAGTAAGTATATTTCCCCAATATCAACTTACTAGTAGTATATTTATAAGTGTACTATTTCATTACTACTTGGGACAAAACTGGTCCACCTTTTAAATGTTAGTGTAAAGTAGTAATATTTGAGTATACTAGTTTTTTTTATTTTGTACTACTACTACACAAAACAAAATAAAATTTAGTAGTTCTCCTATTATATATGCTGTTATTTTATATAATTATAATAGGCTGTTACTACACTCTGAAACCTAAACCAGGTATCGGAGTGAAAACATACATATTTTATTAAAAGAACATCCCAGGTATTACTAACTTCTGTGCTATGAATATCTGGCTACTATAAAGTAAGTGTCTGTCTGTCAACTAGAAAAAACAGCCCCAAACGGGTGAAAAAACAGCCTTAAAACGTTCCTTAACCCTAACTCTAAACTCAACCTGAAGATTTCACTGCAGAGTCCTTAGAAAAGTTTTGCGTTTAACCATAAGAGAAAATTCTGCTGTCCTCATAGCTCTTCTTTGCGTGAATAAGAGAGGTTTTGTGCGTGTGTAGTGAAACAGCGCCACCGGTGGATGGGGGCTCAATGAACACACACTGACTAAAGGTTATCATGAAGCAGTGTCGTCATGGTCTTTAAGTAGTTTCTTTACATTTTAGATATGAAATCATGTTGCTCAAATCTTGGAGAATACTGTCAATAAAAATAGGCCAATGTTTCTGTTTTGGTAAATACTGTGTACAATTCCACATTTGTAGCCTACTATTTGCTCTCATTTATTCCACCCAAAACTAAGTCAAGTACACTTTTTATAATTTATAAAAGCAAGAATATTTAATTATAATTTTCTTAAGTGTATCTCACACGTGTAGGCTAAATATACTTATGTTTCTGTATACATTTCAGTATAAGCCAAGTATACTTAAGTATAATGGTGTTAAGTATATTAGGATATAATTACATAAAAAAGTAAACTAAAAGTATGCTCATTATTTTTAAAGTTTAAAAGAAGTATACTAATAGCACACTTGAATAATCTCCATAGATGTGAGAGTTTGAGTGACAGGATGAGTCTGGTGCCTTGAGATGGACAGGTAAACACACTGTGCAGCCTTGAATTATACATTCATTCAACTGAGATTGTTTACCCCAAAGCACCTGTTCACCTGTTAATCAAGAGAACCTACCCTTCTCCAAAAGTTACAAAGTGTAGTTTCAGCAGGACTGAGCCCGGAGTAGCAACAACAGAGGTTCTATTCTCACTACTACAGGTCAGAGTAGCATCACAATTGATTTGAAGTTGTCATTTTAAGGTACAAATACTAACTACTGTTCTTTTAAGGCTGGGTTCGCATTTTGTATCCATTAAAAATGCACAGATTGCCATTGATTTCAGTAAAAAAAAAACTGTGTTAACGAAGGACTGATATGAACACAAGGCAGTCCTTGACAGTTGCTTGACAGTTACACTCACCAGACTTGAACGTTTGATGGAGCATGCTCAGACATAACAGTACATCTGCCAATAGGAGATGCCCACTCGCACGATTCCTGGACACATGAAGAAAAGCATTACTCCACCCACAAGCACACATACAGCAAACCAGCAGTGCGTTATTGTGTATTGCTTTTATAAATACAAATATAATAGTGGGTGGCACAGTTGCGCACAGAGGGTCCCAAGGTTGTGTGTTCAATCCCCACCTCAGATCCCTGTGTGTAAGGAGTGTGCTGTGTTCTACTTGTGTCTGTGTGGGTTTCCTCCTGGTGCTCCGTCCAAACACACATATATGTTGTGTGATAATCACCACAGGTTTGAGTGTGTGATGGCTTGTGATGACTGTCGCCTTGTTCTGGCTGTAGGCTCTGGACCCACTGTGACCCTGAACAGGAACAGAATAAAGCAGTTACAGGAGATGAATAGATTAATGGATTAATTTAAAACTAAACTAAATGTGTTGTTAACTTAGACTTAACTTACACCCGATTTCAGTCTGTGGCCTTCATTGAATTAAGTGATGAAATAAAACTTTCAGTTACACTTTATTTTAACAAACACAAAATAGAGATTTATTACGGTTATGTTCTTCGCTGAAAAATGCATAAATTAAACATTTATAAATCATTTATTCAATATGCATTAAGCTTTATTCACTGTGACCTTTATTAGTACTAAACTGGGTGTCTGTTATGTGGAACTTGCTGTCTATTAGTTTAGCAGGTATTTTGACCTAAATGGACATGTTATTAGTGTGTAATCGATTCAGATGTTTTCCTGAGTTAATTTATTGAGTTTAATAATTCACTAATAAACCAAGAATTGTTCCATATACTAATGTGAGCTTCTACTCACAACTAAATAGGGATTTAAAAGCAATGAATAATACAGAAATTATTACAACTTCATACAGTAATTTAATAAGTTACAGCAATATAAACTATATCCCCATCTGCATTTTGTATAATAACAGTTCTACGTTTTAAAATATGAAAGGAATAAAAATGTTCAAATGGATATTATTTTACTGAAAGTTGTAACTAATGATAAACCTGATGAACCTCATTCATCAAGGTCCTGCCAAATATAGAGTATCAATATGAACATTTCAGTAGTAATTCATGCTCTAAAATATGCATAACAGGGTCTTAACAAAGTGTTAATTGTGCAGTATTACATCTAGTGATGCAATTATTAGTGATTTCACTGTTAAAAAACCCCAAAACAAAACAAAACACTTTACAGTAAAAGTACAGCAGCTGTGGTTGCCAGAATTTCACCGTAAAATATACAGTCGAAACGTATATAATATTACAGTATTGTTTATAGCAACCGTAAATGTTACATTCATACATATATACATATATACATATATATATATGTATATACATACATATATATGCTGTAAAAACGTAGCATTTACATAAAAAAAAAGAAAGAAACGTTGTTTTGCTGTAAAATTAACGTAAATTAATGTAAATAGTGTGACAAATGAGAGAATGGAGACTGAGATATAGCCATACATTGAATAAGTCCTTTGTTCAGCCCTTAAAAGGACTTATTCCTGAAAGGAGCAATGAAATGTGCAGCACCTGGGTGCCACACTCCAGCACTTGAACACAGGCTGAAGGGGAACTTTCCTCACCAACATCCATCTCGTCACACATCAACACTAAATCTACACAGAAACACACACACACACACACACACACGCACACACACACACACACACACACACACACACACACACACACACAAAATAGTTGCCCAAATGCAACCCAAAATCCAAAAAAAAGAAGAACCAAGACACTTTGAAAATCACAGAAAATATGGAGCTGCTAGGCATGCTGGGAACTCCCCCATGAGTCTCAGCTCCTCCCAGTCCTTGGCCACTGGTACAGCCCACAATGGTTTGTGTATTTAAGAGTGACACAATGTATTTTTTTTAACCAAAAATAAATAAATAAATAAAATCACAGTGTTGTTTATTATTTAAATTGTATTATATGTTTTTGTTATACGCACAGTGCAAGTGTATTTAACTTGGGAATAATATTTTTTTTCAGTAAAGTATGTAAAAATGAGTGTTTGGGCTGATATAAGTATTTATAATATTTCAGTTACAGAAACTGTATTAAACTTTTTACAGTTTACAGTCCTTTCTTTACTGTTGTGTTTTGACAGCTTTTACTGTAAAATTTCCAGTTAAGTACTAATAAAGCTCACAGTGAGTAAAGATTAACGCACAGTGAAGAAATCTTTTATAAATGGCTATTGAGCAAAGAAAAAGACCGTTTCCACCACTGGATGGCGCCATTGGATCAGTGGACGCCTTGGATGAGCCGCTCTCACTGCTGCAGACTTTGCTCTGAGCTTAGCAACAAAATGGTCAGACAAAGGCATGTCTTAATTATGGCAGCTCTGCAGTTGTGCCCTGCGCAGGGATCCTACATGGTGTGGCCCTACAGGGGCAGGGTGGAGTAGGAGGAGCTTTGGTGTAGAAGTGGATGGAGAGGCTCTATTTGTGCCATGCTTTGTGTTCTGTTGGAATCCAGTTCTGTTTAATGGCATTTACAGGAGAGTTATGATGTACCTTATGTCACTGTTGGCCCCTGACGCATGCCTGTGATCTTCATTGTTCCTGCATTTTTATTTTGATCAGGTTGAGCTATTGGTAATGCATATGCGTGTGTGTGTGTGTGTGTGTGTGTGTGTGTGTGAGTGAGTGTGTTTGCGCTTACAAGCTGATTGATCTTCAAAGAGGCATGTGTGCTTGTGTGAGGTGACTGCAGATGGAAGCAAGACCCCTTCTGCTACCCCCTCCCTGTTTCTAGCCCATCTTTTACTTGTGTGTTTGTGTCTCATCTCTCCCATGCTTATACTTTTTTCTTCCTCTCTTGTCTTTCATTCCTCTCTCACTCTCCCTTCATTTTGTTCTCTCTCTCGCTCTCTTGCAGCCTCTCTCTCTCTCTCTCTCTTTTCCTCTCTCTCACTCAATAGCACGGTCTCTCCCTCCCTCTATTTTGCTCTCTCTCTATTGCTCTCTCTCTCTCTCTCTTTCCCTCTCTCTCTCTCTCTCTCTCTCTCTCTCTCTCTCCTTTGCACTCTCTCCCGCTCCTTACTAAAGTGGGTCAGACTGGGTTCTCTCAGATCTCTGAGTCTCAGTGGGTAGAGACCACCCCCCACACTCCACAGAAAGCCCCCATCCTGCACTGTAAGCAGAGGAGAGAGGGATTTCTGCATCTGCTAGGAAAGAGAGAGTGAGAGAGAGAGAGCGAGATAGAGAGTTTTCCTTCCTGACACACAGCACATCTTTATCAACACAGATTCACACTGGAATGTCAGCGCTGTATAAAAAGGTCAGAAGTCTTAAACACATCAACTGCTTTAGGTTTTTCCCATGACATTGTCCACAGTTGTGTGAGTGTGTGACTAACTGGATGAGTGTGTGATGCTCTGTGATCACCCTTGCCGTGTGCCCAGAGATACCAGGCAAGCTCTGGACCTACCGCAACCTGGACCAGGAAGGGATGAAATGGCTGTAAAATAATCTCCATAAAGAAACATAGAGCTATTAAACCAAATCGAGCCCCAGTTTTAGGGTCTTTTCGTGTGTGGGTGGGTGTGTGAATATGTGTTGACAGGTGTGTGAATGACTCAAGCCGTCTCCAGCAGGCTGTAAATTCATGAGCCTTCAGGCTGTGATTATGGCTGTGTGATACAGACCTGTGCGAGGTGAAAAAGCCAAGCTTCCTCTCTTTGTCAACGAGTTCCGGGCTTAAACGAATACCTCACTTGCTTTAGTTGGCAGGTTCTATCAGGACTGTGACGTTTCTCCACCACTGATATCACACCAGGGGTGCACAGATGTGTGTGTTTGTGGATAATTTGTGTGTGCTGTAATGAAGCCTTTGTAACAACAAGTTGCAGGACACCCTTGTATTTCAGAAACAAAAGAGAAAACAACATATCCGAATACCCCAGCAAGTAATGAGTGAGAGAGCCTAACTTTAAGCTATGTCCAGAACATTGCCACCATTATAAAAGTCACTGTACTGGATCAAGGGCAAGTTATTCCATATCAAAGAAGACCAGAATTGCCTCAGGAACTGTTTGCTCAACCAGATCATAAATGCACGGCACTAACTGACAATGCTAAAAGAAACGATGTTCCCATCCATTCTGACCAAAGATGGCACTGAGCATTTAGGCTCTGGTCAAGCCTATAATTAGTTAGCGCTGGTGTTAGCAAACACTCCCTTGACCCACAGTAGCAACACCAAGTACAGGCGGCTCCTTGGTCCAAAGTCTCGGTGCACAGAGCAGCAAAGCCAGTCAGGCACTTGCCGAACTGTGATGATGGAAATTCTGGTCTTCATTGATATGCTACATGACCACCTTCCCTTTGGAAAAATTTGACCTTCTTCCAATATGGTGGCTTTCAAAATGATGGCAATGTTCCAGACATAGCCTAAGAGATAGGCCCCTCACATATTAATTGTCATTATAGAACTGTGAAAAGTAACTACAGAATATAATAGAATGAGGTACAATTAAGTTCCCTCACAAAAGGCACTGAAAATGTACTCTTGAGGGTACCACCTCAGGGGCAATATTTCTGACACTGTACCTACTATTGTTGGGCGACACAACGATAATTTCGTATATTGTTATATTTAGAAATGTGGATGGTTATCTCAATTTGAGGCTGGTTTTTCAAAATTATTACGTGTCATTAAAAACTGTAATATCTTATATTTAGGAAGAAATCCTGGATAAGCAGGTGTTCCACATTCTACTCCGGAGAATTTAGAAGATCACATTTGCGCATCTGAGGCTCCATAATGTTTATTCTAGACCCCCTTCCCCATGCTTCTTCCTTTTAAATAATTGATAGCAAGCTGATACATTGCTGTGACTGCTACAACTGCAGGGCATGTATGCTAATGAATAGCTTGTTAATAAATGTGACATACACAGACATGTATTCGTTAATATTCTGTAACGACTTCATCATTTTCAGGGTTGCAAAGGATCTGGAACGCATCCCAAAATCATTGGGTGCAAGGCAGGATTAGGGGGACTCTGTGTGGCTGCAGCCCACCATGACTACTGCACAGAACACTGCAGTGTATACAAGCCTCCTCCAGCTATGTTTTGACATGTATGTCGATGCCACAACAAGCCATGCAATAAGGTGAGTGATGTGTGGACACACAAGTCTGATCTGACCACCCACAAATAACAGTGAGGACAATTATCACAAAAGATCAGATATCAGAAACAGATCTGATTTGCCTGAAGTGTGAACACAGCCCAAGTGTTCAAGAGATGTGGCATTTAGTGTTCTCCTCCAAGCGTGTTGAGCTATCTAGTAAGGTAATGATAATGACAGAGCTGCTTCATATGCCATACTTGCCTGGCCTTCTTCTTGTTCTTCTTGTGATTTAGTGATTTGCTTTTTGATCATATGACTGGTCACTTCTGGTTTGTTTTTAATCAGGTATACAACTGGACAGCATTACTAAATTGGTGTGAGTGCGTGTCTGTTTGTGTGTGTGTTAATGTTCAGCCTCATCCCTCCCTAACGCTCTGATACTGCAGTAAGTGCCTTGAATTCACTCTCCACTGCTTTCCGCCATCCCCACTGAGATCTGCCCTTTTTCTGTTTGTCCAAACACACACACACACAGACACATGTTCAGTCTTTCTTTCACGTTTGCACACACAAACGCACACCGAGGCTCCCGAAAAACCTTGATCTCAGTTGGTAACACACACACCCCCCTCCATCCACATGAAAGGCCCCTCTGAGCTGTTTTTTTTTTTTTGATGCTGTGCATCTTGGTGGATGCATCGCCGAAGTAAAATGTCTGCCCTCCAATCGATACGACTCAATCCCGAGCGCTGTTGAGTCTGTGGCAAAAACACACAGACAGAGATAGTGAGAAATAGGGTGAGAATAAGAGAGATAGAGGGAGATGTTTTTCCCTTCACCATCATCCACTGGGGACAAGAGACTGAAGAAGGGTTGAGAATACAAAAAGAGTTGTATTTTGTCACTGTAAATAAGTAATACTTCATAATCTTTCATTAATTTTTTTATTCATTTGTTCATCTTCTGTAATTGTTTCATCCTGGTCAGGATCGTTGTTGGTCAGTGGCCTGCCTGGGATCATTGTGTGCAAGGTAAGAACACACCCTTCCAGTCCAGTGCATCATACATTCACACTTTTGAGTTTCACACAGTCAATCCACATACCAACACCATGAGAAACCATGAGGAGCACCCGGAGAACATACCAGACTCACAGACAGCCATAACCCTAGGACCCTGGACCCTGTAGAAGCACTGTGACCACCCCACTGTGACCACCTGGCATTTTTAATGATGTATCTGGACCATCGTCTTGTTCAGACCGTCCTCCTTCTGTCTCTCATTACTGCTTTCTATATCTGCATTCCAAAGCTTAGACTGCAGCCAAGGTACGACGTGTCATGAGTGGGACTTATGAAGTGCCTTAGTAACTTACAGATGGAACAGTCTAAAGAGTTGCATCATGATGTCACTACACAGGTCTTATCTGCCTCCATGCTCAGTTTTTTGCCATGTCTTGTATATTTTCTCCAATGTGCCGTACCCGCGCAAAGAATTGTAGTTAACTGAGGGCCATGAAAGATATGTCTGTTACATCCTTGAAATCACTCCAAACATAGGCTGAATTTCTAGGCTGTGCACGAAGGATCCTTCACATTGAAGCAGCCTTCTATGTCATAGCATCCGAGGAATGCAGCCGAGTTTGGCCACAGCCTAGGCTTTGGAACGCAGCTTGTTTGTTTTCCCTCCTGCTTTCTCTGACAGTTATCCCTTGTGTTTCTCCCCTAGCTCCACCCCTTTACCTCATGTGACTTGTGAGTCATTATAACTCTGGTTATTCCTTCTCCTGGTCTTGGTTTGTCTTGGACCTCATGTTTTGTCTTTGTCTGTGTCTCACTTTTAGCTCTATGTGGAGCTATCTGTAAAGTTTGTGTTTCTTCTTAAGCTGTATACAATTCTGTAGTTGTTTCTTTTTGGTTCTCACATTTGCTCTGTTTACTACTCTCAGTTTAGTCTCCCTACATTAGCCTCCCTGTGTAGTCTTGTTTTTTTGCTTTTACTTAACCCACTGTTCAGCCCATCACCAGGTCTTCTGTTTTAGTCCTTGGTTAAGTGGATCCTTAGCCATTTTTTTAGTTTCCTGATTTTTTTATTATAAAATTTTGCATCTCTTGCTTTTACATCTGCCTTTATTTCCATGCATTCTCTTGCACACCCTATTACAACTATAGTCAGGTCAATGAAGCACTGTCCAGATTCCGCAGCTATTCTGTTATAAGCTGTGTAAAATGTTACTTGACTTTGTGTACTGCAATTTAGTCCTCTAAAAGGCAGCATATGTTGCTCTGAAATGATGTCTTCACAGATGACCAAGTCAATCCATGACAGGCGTGCTAAAACAGTACTATACCTTGACAGAGCCTGGATTTTGAACTCCACACTGGTAAAGATTCTGGTAGTTTGATAACATAAACATTAATTGTACATTGTGTCAGTCTCTTATGATCACTAGCTCAGAGAACTTAGCAGTGTTTCTTATATGGCATAAGTATTCCAGATCCCATTTGGTAATATATATATATTTAATGAAGTGCTGTTTGAGGGATTGAAGGTCATAGGCATTCAGTTATGGTTCTTCCAAAATGTTTCTTTGCACAATATTTTAATGACATCATACACTGCAGAAGGTGCAATCCACAAATACTAGCAGCTGCTTTTGAGAGTCTTGTTGAATTCATGGACCCATCCTTGCTCATAATGGACTAGCGCCTTCCTGTATGGATTTCACCTAAGTACATGTACACAATTAATAATATTCCTTATTCTAAATCACTTTGTCTAAATTATGTGACTATAAAAAATGTGTTTGTTTATTAGGATTTGTTGGAGAGCTTGCTGTTTATAACCCTTAGCCGGCTGCTAAGCAAGTTCCTTTTCAGCACTGTTGGGTAAATCTTATTTCAGGTCATAATGATCCACAAGTTATGAGCATCGCCTGTTGGCTTCTGCTGTCCAACTAATGAAACCCCCGTCCCCCTGCTGTTTCACTCAAGACCAGCTGTCATTCTTCTGTTTATCCCTTCTGGGTACCCCATGGTATATGCCCCATAGTTTCTACACACATACAACCCAATTATTTAGCTCACTGAAACAAGCAGAAGAAGTCTGTTTCTCTGGATAGATTCTATATTTTCAGTCCATGCCATGCATTTTATTGTGATTTGAATTTGCATAAAATCATTTTGCTTACTTTATAGGAGGCATTTAGGAAACATCTGCAGGGATATAATATTCCACACCTCTAAAGTTTTTTGAAATTTTTAGAAGTTGGCTGTGTCTGCTTTTTTCAATCCACGTAATCCTAAAGACTTTCAGGTTCTCTTTTGTTTTCTACTCTTTTGCTTTTCCACTGGCCAAGTTTGGTACCTAGTCCTGAAACCAGGTACTTTCTTAGTCCGTGCTCACTTACGGTTTCAACCAAGCCAAGAAGGGACTCAATCATGACATAAAAACCCAGCAGAGTGCTGATTGGACAGAGAGACCTGTCAATCACCAACATTATCGCCGGCTTTTTGTTGTTTTCAAATGCCAGCAGTTTTCATTAGTGATGGGGCTTTGCGACGTCACCAGCTCCATTTCATGGAGGTGCTGTGATTTGACCAGCTAAAGGCGAGCCGAGCCAAGTCAAGTTGAGTTGATCTCAGGAAGTGGAAAAGCACCAATAGTTGGAGCAGAGACTACATAGAATCTTTGGCCGCAATCCAGGAACCCACTCTGGATAGGACCCCTGTACATCACATGCTTCTGTTTAAGTGTAGTTATATTATGTAGTTCAGATTTGGAAATTCTTGCCATATCATCACTTTTGCAGGATTTTTGCAGCATGTAACTAATGATTGATTTTTACGTATGGAATTCAGTAAGTTTAGGCTGGCCTTTTGGCCTTTTGGCTTTCAAAAGTGCACATATTCTGCTACTTTTCACAAATGAACACAGTTCTGAAGTCTTAATGAAACGTCAGTGACAAGGATCCATCTCCAGCACCACTCTGCCCCTGTCTAAACAACCCTGATCAGAAGAACTTAAGGGCCTGCTCCATTAAATGGTAATGAGCTACAGTTTTGCTAGTTCTTTCTTCTCACATTCCAGAGAAGTTTCTACCCTGTTTTCTCATATCTCTGCTGTGGTCCTGTCTGTTTAACACAGTTTAACCTCGCCTTTGCTCATGGGACCAGAGCTATGCTCAGAGGTGATTCTAATGTACCCTAACGCTACAAAAACAGCAGTACATAATCAGAATGGCTCATTTTATCCCTTATTTAACGAGTAGGCAAACCACACACAAAAAATGACTGGGTAGTCTTGTTTCACGGTTATCTGTGTTGGTAGGCTCCAGATTCATGTGTACATACACCAAACTATTCCATTTTTCTTCAAATGTGCCCTTAAAACTGAAAAACCTTTGTTTATAGAGAAATATTTCAAAAGGGTATTTTAAGTGCAATAAATACTTGCATTATGGGCATTTTGAGTGTATGGCAAACTCTCCAGGAGAAGTTTGCAAAAGCCTCAAAAACATCAAAGTGACTTTTGAATGAAAACATAAATGGTATGTTTTGAGAATGGTGAGCGGAAAGAGTAGACCGGAGACATACAGTTAAAGATTATTCAGACGAGAGGAAGTAATAAGGAGAAAGAGAGAGACAGAGAGACTGATGGGGGCTCTGGCTCTGGTCTGAGCCTCTTGCCCTCTGTCTGTGGAGGGAGGCCATTGAGGCTGATAACTCAACCCTGACAAGTCGTGATGGAATTCATGATTGATAGGGGCTCAATAGCTGCCAGTTCAATTTTCTTCCGTAATGAAAACAAGATTCACCTTCTTCTGCCTGCCACTAGAATCCAGGAGAGAGAGAGAGAGAGAGAGAGAGAGAGAGAGAGAGAGAGAGAGAGAGAGAGAGAGAGAGAGAGAGAGAACACAGTGGCATGGCATGGTTCATGTTTGTCTTTCAGGTTTCAGGCCCTCTCTTTCTTGGTGGAATAGAATGAATAGGTGGTGGAGACGTAGATGAAGACAGATTGTGGGTATAGGGGTTGATTCGGCTTGTCTCAAGTCATCACAACATGGTGCAGAGCCTTAAGAAATGCTCTGCAACCTGTTCACGATATATTTCACTTTAACAGACTTACGTCCTTCACCCAGGCACTCTCTCTCTCTCTCTCTCTCTCTCTCTCACTCACTCACTCACTCACTTGTGTGTGATGTTTTTTTATTATAACAATTTTATTTTAAGAAAAAGAATAACGGTAAGCAAGCAACAGGTTATGCAGTTTTTGTTTTGAAATTGGGAAACACTCCATTATGTGATTTCTGAAAATTTTTGCTGTGGACCCATAGGAAAGCCATCTAACCCCCAAATGCTCCCCAGGCACCAAGGTGGCCTAAAGTCTGCTCAATGTGTGTGTGTGTGTGTGTTCATTGCCTTTAATCACTAGTGTGTTTCTTGACTCCACATTTTAGTTGTACTTCTGTGCAATGATGATAAAGCATGTTTCACATGTCACGTTACCTCTTGTTTCAGTGCTAATAGTGTGCCCACCAAGCTGCACTACAAAACAGAGCCTAAAATGCCTGCAAAGTTGTTACAACAACCTTGAATGGAGCTTATAGTGCTGCCTGGCTGTAAACCAAAAGTAGGAAAAGATTTATGCTTTGGAATTGAGTTTGCACATTTCCCTCTCAGTACCTTTGTAGCATTTATTGCTGTAATGTTCATGGGTGTTTTTTCCCTCGCTTTCTTTTGTCCAGGGGAATATCACTTTCCCGAATTACGCTTATAATTTTACAGCTTTATACATAAACCCTGAGTTACAGTACATTACATTTACTCCAAATCCCAGTCTGACTCAGTCTTGCTGTTTGGCTGTAGTCTACAGACCCTGGAACTGTCCTTTGTGAGAGAAAGTCAGGTGGTCCTCTCAGTGCCTGGAATAGTTTTGCCTCATGAGACAACACCAGTACGAGTTTTTCAAATGTTTCAAATTATTTTCAACCCAACCCTGGCCATATTTTTGTAGTGTAGCCTTGTCACCCATTCAGTCTGAATAGATATCCCATTCTTCTGATAGCCAATACAATCTGGGAACTTAACTGTGCCTAGCCACACACTTAACTTCACACATTTGGAACAAGAAAGAAACAAGCAGTACCTACACGCCCCACACACCACCCCAACTTTGTACTTGCTTGGCTCCCCTTTACCTTAGCTTTGGCAGAAAAGCAACACCTACTCCAGCTTATTGCTGCTCTGTGTGTCCTAGTAACAGGAAAGCAATTGAGTCCATGCAAGCTGATGTTCAGGTCATTCAAGTTCGGTGAGTTCAGGTTGGTTCTGCAACAAAATAAAGGTTGTATAGAGTGTGAGCCCCAATATTTCATTTACTGAAATAACTCCAGGCTAATGTGGGGTGCCCATTCATATAGCCTTTATTGGATGGTGTTACAGTGGATTCATTTGTGTGGTGGATATGTAACCCCAACTCCCTTGGTGCTCCAAACTCTTGTCCCGACAGCATGGGTGCAGCCGCTCCCCCATGCTCTGGTATATCTCACTCGTTAAGCTGCCAGAGTGAGCGCCCAGACGCTGTATTTCTCAGAGAGAGCCTCTTGTACCTGGCTAATGTTCTCCGACTCTCCTCACCTCGTTAAACCATGGGTTGGAGAAGAAAATGTGAAGCCTGTGCCTGGACATTTTAAGAGCTCTTTACTTTGATAACGATGAAATGCTGAGCAAAGAAAGGCTTTTTTTTTTCCCAGCATGGAATGATACCATTACTGCCAGAGCCGTATATTACTACACTCATTCGACGTCTATGGCTTTCAGATGGCAGGCAATTGATGTAAAGCCGTAACTACAAAAAAATTCAACACTTGCATTTCAGAGGGGATATATCAAAAGAGACTAGAGGAGGGTAACTTTTATGCCTGGGATTTAGGCCTAATGAAAGGAAATGAAACAATAGAGCGAAAGTAAACTAGAGAAAACCTTTCTCATTAAAAGGAGAGTTCAACTGCACAAACATTTGCTGAGAGAATTGTGGAGTAATGTGCTGTTTGGACAGGCCTATGGTTTTCTACCACACCTTGTGTGCTTCCAGGAGCACTTGCCCAGAGAAGAGTGCTGCAGTGTGCATGGCTCGTTCCTCTGGGGTCAGCAAATTCCTCCTGAATTTCATATTGATCCAAACATAACTTCAGCAGGGAGAGCAGAGCCAAGAAACGCTGTGATGGATGGATGTGGAGTGGGAGATGGTTTTAAATGTACATCGTTTAAAATAATAAGTTAGTGTAAAGCGGTAAAGAGAGGAAGAACATTAAACAGTCCCACTGGACTTCAGATATTGACTAAAGGCCTTCGCATGCCAACTGTGATGTATTTATGCAGGTTTGGGTAGTTTCATGTGTGTAAAATGAGGGAAATATAGGGCTGGTGGAGTTGTAAGACTTGTCAACAACAGTACAAAATTTATGAACACACACACACACACTCATGTAGTCACACACACTACCAACTTGAGGTTTTGGATTTTGGGAGGAAGCCCATGCAGGCACAGGGAGAACAGTCCCACCAAACTCCTCAAAGAGGATTGAACTGAGTAGCCAAGGACCTATGGCTCAATAATGTCTCTCCATTTTTTATTGGCTTTATATTTCACATTCATGTCATAACCATTGTTATGCAAATAAAATAAGCATTAAAAGAACCAATCAGCTGCTAGAACCATGACGGTAGTAAATCGATAAGATTTAGTCAATGTTAGTTGTCTATATGTAACATAAATTACAATCTGTGGCAAGCTACCAGATGTTTAAATGTTAATGTGGCCCCTGGTGGGATAAATGTTTACCCACCCTTATGTTATAGACATTGCATGGTACATTCGAATGTTTTTTTTTTTTCAAAAATAAACATTGGGGAGCTTATGAAACATCTGTGATATTTTTTATCAAAATACCACAAGGATCAAACACCAGCACTTCTCTGCTCATGTCTAAACAGCCCTGTTCAGAATGGTTTCACTGCCCATTTTCTTTAAACAATATTGAGCTGCTGTTCAGACTGACCAGAGCACAAATCAGGGAGGAGCAGAAACTCTTCTGTTTCATCCCAATTTTACTGACTTTGAAAGCCCAAAAATAAATTGATTGGGTCGACTTGTTTCAGAGTGTGTGACTTGGTAGACTTCAGATTCCCAAATCAATGTCCATGTACACTGAACATGTGAATCTGTCATTATGTAATCTTAAATTTTGGACTGTCATAATAACTGTGGGGTGAAGAATATGTGACAAATTTGTCACAAAAAGGCATTGTTGGACTTCTGCAGAGTCACACAGTAGTTGATGCATTTAGAAAAATTTACAAATAAAATCTAGACAGGAAATGACATAAGCTCTGTGAAAAGAGCTTAAAAACAGACGTTGGAAGGTGCTGCATTTGTTAAATAAGTTAGAAGTCCTCTCCAGTGTGTGAGTTTGACCCTGAAGTCAGAGCCAAGGAGCTGAGAGATCCATTTTACACAAAGTTGGAAATCTGTAAACACAAAGCAGATGTGGGCGGGTGGCAACTTCTCGAAATATAGCGCACCATCTCCGGGTCATGACGCCGAATGTCAACGAGTAGACATTGTTGTTTTAAAGCAGCCACCATGGACTCAAATTAGATGAAGAAGTGGAACGGGCAGATATTGATCCTCTGGTTAAGGTAGGAAGACAAAGAGAGGGCAGGACAGTGAGATAGATTGAGAGGAAAAGAGAGAGGGAGAGATGGAAAGAGTGGCAGGCAGCAAGAAAGCAGAAGCCAGAGACTCCTCTATTCTTCTCAGCTCTCGCTAACCTTTATTGCAGCTTGTCACTTCCATTTGTCCTGCCACTACATTATACATTTCTCCCTGCCAGTGTGAATTACCGTGTCTGAACTGCTGCATAAGTGTATTAACCAGTGGACTCGACATATTCAAAAGGCCAGAAAGTGACACTACCAAAGCTGCCCACTGTCCCCACTGCTATTTGCACTAAGATGCTAATTACTTAATCAGCCATTTGGAGTGCACAATGTTCCAGTGCTTTCTAAGCATACAGTTCATATGTTTGATATTTGTTGTCTTGGCATTTGATTACCATGCAAGGGCATGATCAGGGCATGTTTTTATGACACATTTGTTGATTTTGAAAATAAGTATATGCCACCTCTGCATGGAAAACCTTAAAGGCAAGCTGAAATGGACATCACACCATATTTTACCCCCCCCCCCCTCGTAAGAAAAAAGAGGGTGTACACAAAGTTTACTATTTTGGAACCACTTATTAGTACTAAATCATTTCTGATTTGTAATTTTAATTACATTAAGTTATACTTAATTTATACTGAGTGTACTAGCCATATGTTATTTTTAAACTCTGTAAATACACTTTAAATATAATTATATACTTAGTTTTGTATAAGTCAAATTCTTATCATTTACATGTATTGTAGTTTGTTATGCTATACACTGGCATGTTTTGTGCTACTGCATAACTTTTATTAGTGATTATTTTGACATGGTGTGATTGTTTGTTTATATTACTGAGCTTTTAAAAATATTTTATTAATAATTTAAATATTTCATTAATCATTTTAATGTTTTTTAGAGACCAGGCAGGAAGCTTAGGGAAATATTTCAAATGTATTAGAAGAGTGACAAAAATAACATATGACTAGTATTCCCAGTATATATTAAATGTAATTTAATATAATTTAAATTGCATTTTAGTATTGATTTAGTAAAAATGAGTGGTTCCAAAATAACATAACTTGAGTACACTTTTTTGACAAGGGCAGTATAAGGTATATATGACTGAACAGGATGGTTAGACTGGATATGATACTGGCAGAATACAAGTATCAAGATTTGATTGGACAGTGAAAAGCTGGTGTTTCAGAAGTGTTTGATTAGTTTTTAAGACTTTTGTTTTGGGTAAAATACTGCTCCATTTTGGCTAAAGTTAACTCTAATTACCTTCTCTTAAAACCTATATGTTTAGTTTAGGTCATATTTCCCTACTTCCCTTTAGTCCCAACGTTATTTCAGTGTTCTTGCTGATTGGTCATGTGGCAGATGAGGAGGGTACATATGGTGTGATATTACTGATTAGTACTGGTTTCCAAGCCTACAGATCTTGTGTTTATGTCCACATGTTACACAGGGTGTTTTATGTTAAGAATAACTCTCTTTTAAGTAAAGCTTACAATAAGCAATTATTTTTCCATGTTGTATTAATATGAATAGATAAATTCTGTTTAATATGAATTCAGACATGAACCAGCAAAAACAAGTTCAATTTAATTTTGGCTTGACTTTAAATAGAGCCATTTTTTGCAAGTTAGAAAATAAATTCTATATGGTACACTCAGCAAAACCTTGGCCTAATTGTGGCTTCTTGCACCAGTCGTGTAATAAGCAGCACTTGTATTGCTGTATATGTTTTCTCTGTGTGTTTACATGAGTGTGTTGTTCTGTACAATTACCCTCCCATCTCGTAGCTGCTGGTAATAAGATTGCAGGCCTATGAATCTCATCCCATTTCTGCAGCGTGTGCATGGCCCTCCCTCTCCCCCCACAGCGTTGTCTTGCTGGGCTGTCAGATCAGACTGCGCTCATTACTAAGGCTTAGCAGAGTATTCCCTCTCACCAGAAAGCTGTCCTCACCATTGCTGGAACCCAACAGTAGAGATGAGGTTTTTAAGCTAATGCTGAATCTTATTGAAGCTGCTTAAGCATGCTAAAGCTAAACCCTGTGATAAAACATACATAAACAGGCATAAGAGCAAAAGAGATAATATTCGTTAAGCAATTCATACCTTACACTAGGTAAAGTAAGCACCACAATAAATGTCCTCTGTGCTCAAGTAACGGCTTCTAATCTTCGGGACAGGATTTACAGTTGAAAATGGAGCATTGGCTGTAAAGATAGGATGGCATTCAACCAAGAGAACATAGGCAAGTAAAGTTCTGGAAAACAAACTGCAGGACAGCTAATCCCTAAGATATTAAATGCAGCTACACTTCAGAGACCATAGTTCTCTTGCTATACAGCCTAATGCTTAATGGCTTTATACTTCTCTAGCCAACACTTAGCATTCGCTGTGGCTAGTTTAGCCTCTGGTATGGCTTCACCAGAAAGTCCAGTATACTTTATTCCTTTCTGTAAAGTTTATATGCAACAGAACCAACACCCAGCAGAGATGCACATTGGGAGCAAATGATGTTCTGATGTGTTAGAAAAACAATTCTGCGCAGAGACGCAAACATTGTGACACGAAGACAAGCGGAGCAAAACAATAGCAGCTGGGAGTGAAAGTGAAGCCGCTCTGTGTAACTGGCTCCACATGGTTCTCTCCTGCTCTGTCGCTTTTACGGAATACCAAACATCACTGGCAGAGGATCTTCCAAGTGACAGTAGCTTGTTTGGACCCCTTTTTGCACTAATTTCTTTGAGAAAGTTTTCAAGCTTAATGCAATTTTTAAAGATAAATTAAATGAATGTTGACTATATTCAAATAGACTATACTATGCTGGATGTAATCAATTCATTCTTTAATTTTCGGTAGCCATTTCATCCTGATGAGGGTCTGGAACAATTTCCCGCAGCCAGTCCATCTACCAACATTATTGGATCATGGGAGGAACCCAGAGCACCCGTTGGAATCCCATGCAGACACAGGGAGAACACACCATGCTTCTCACAGACCCGAGGTGAAGATTGAATCCAGAACACCTGGACTCCAGGGACCTGGAGGTTGTGGGTTCGAGCCCCGCTCCAGGTTACTGTTTGGTGTGTTCTCCCAGTGTCCTTGCGGGTCCCATCACATATTGGTAGGTAGATTTGCAACTCAAAACTGTCCGTAGGTGTGAGTGTGTGAGTGAATGTGTGAGTGTGTGACGCCCTGCATAGGACTAGCACCCCCTCCAGAGTGTGTTCCTGTCATGCGCCCAGTGATTCTGGGTAGGCTCTGGACCCACCACAACCCCAAAATGGATAAGCAGTTACAGACAATGAATCAATAAGAAAATATATGTGTATCTCAATCATTTGCTAGCTTAGCAATGTTCTGTGATTAAGAGAGACCTAAGTGAATGGAATTTTTAAGCTTTGGTAATATCGTTTAAGAAATGGCCCTTACATTTCCTGAAAATTGCTTGAATTCACTCAAACTGTGTTATGTCTGAGTTTGAATTTATGAATTAGGTCAAATCTGTGTAAGTCTGTAAGAAGGAAAGCGGTTAGCAATATGCTAATAAAAATATTAAGATTATTTAATTCAGGTTAACACGGATAGTGTTTTTGGTTGAAGTATTCTTTTAATGTGACATCCTGACCCTTCCCTTCTCTGTTTCTCTCTCTCTCCCTCCCTCTCACTCTCTTTCTCTCTCTTTAACAAAGCCTCCACTTGTTCATCAGTTCCATCAGTGGGGTAAAGTGGGCCAGCAGCAAATTTCAACACTGGGACCTGCAGGCAACCCAAGGCTTGGATTACATCGCCATTGTTCTGTATGGCCATCTCAGGCACTCCACAGGCTGGAATGAAAAGTATCAGCACGGTCAATTAATTCGGCTCTAAGCAAAGATCTCCTCTTCACTCCATCTGCAGCATCATGGCCTGGAGGTGTGGAGAAGTCTCATTATCTTCAGATGCCCGAACCTTGATGTTTGGAAGCTTATGATAGCATTTTTCTTGTCCTACTGAGACAGTGGTAGGACAAGTGTTGTTACTCTGTTTACAAGTGTCTTGATGTTTATTGTTCTGGAGTTGTTGTATATAATTTAACAAAGGCACATCATTTAAATTACAGTTAATATCTTTTGGCTTTGCTTTTATTGCTTTTATTTTGATTCCCCTAAAGGTCTCTTCCAAGGACTCATAGTCAAAACTGTTGTATTTTATGTGAAGAATACACACACCCTGTGTTCTTAGCTGCAATGTTATGTCCATAACATTGCACTGAGGACCTGTGTTCTATGCTGCCCCAGTGCACCAAATGCTAGCTGGCCGAAAGAAACAAGTCAGCCGTGGGCTAAAGGATAGCCTGTGTTCTGCTTTTAGAGGCTTGAATGTTGGTGAGGTGCTGCCAATAAGGTCATGGGGGCTGTAGCACATTTCAGGAAACTCCTATGGTTCCTCCTGCAGTCATTTTAACGCAGTCCAGATGCAGAGGGTTCATCATCTGTGGAGACTTCTTTCGTACTAGCCAATCTCATGATAAATTCATCCATCTCAGCACATAACAGGGCTGATTTCCTACCCTCCTCCAAAAGATACATAGTGCAGTTTCTGCAATGCAGAATACGAATAGCAAGAACAGAGGCTCAATTCTCCATATTACAGGTCAGTGAAAAATCAAAATTATTGTGAAACTGTAATTTTAAGGTTTAAATGTCATGTAGTATTCCTATAATTGGTTCTATAATTACAAGTTCTTGTTATCACTGTTGCTAACAACAATTGCTAAAGTGGTCAGCTGATTCCCCTACATAGCAAGCCAGGCTGGATTCCCAAGTGTGTTAAGCCTAGCACGGGCATAGCACCACCCCACTACGCCAATGCAAACATAATAAACTAGTGGAGGTAAAGCATAGGAAAGCCTTGTAATATTTATGCCCCATCTTGGTGCAAAGTCAGGGCAGGAGCAGGCTCAGAAGGCAGCCAACAGGTGCTGGAGTGAGCACATGACCGTAATGAGACCTGTTCTCAGAAAATACTCAGCCCACAGGGGAGTCTGCCATGGACGGGGTGTATATTTTCCCAGTCTGGGCTGGACGAGGGGTGGATTTTTGGGAGATCAGAGGGGGGCTTTCTCCCTTCTCCAGCTCAAATGGGATCCTGTTCCAACCTCCCTCCCACAGTGCCTCTCTCTCTCTCTCTCTCTCTCTCTCTCTCTCTCTCTCTCTTGCTTTGTCACTCGGTCCAAACCCCAGTGGAACAGGGCTCTGTCCCCGCTCCGGTATTTATTTCCAGGTCCAGGCTCACGTGTGCTAGATTTATTTAAGTTCACTCAAGGCTAGAGGGGGGTAGATCTGGCTGAAAGAGCTACTTGTGTGAGGTTGGACGACGGGACGCTGGCACAGGAGACAGACACAAAGGTGCCTGAGAGCCTAGGGTTTTGGTTGCAAGGCTGGTACAGGCAGACTTAGTTTTAGAGCAATAGGGGAGTAATAAGAATGTGAAAGGCTAAATGACTAAGCCTAAGGAAGTTAGTTCCATGCCACCTGTACATGCTGCTTTGCATGGTCCCTTCCAACTTGGAAAGTGGTGGTGTGCAAAGGGTAGAATGTCCCATCCTTTGCAGCAGTAACAGCCTCTTCTTTCTGTTCTAAAATGAGAGAAATAGACACACATCTATAAAATAGTTGCACTCTAAAGGAAGTGTTGGATTGCAATGATATTCGGAAGGAAGATAAAGGCCACCAGGAATAATAAACAATAAAAAATTTAGACTGATATCCATCTTATTTCAAACATCCAAACCTTTTTATCTGGGTTTTTCAACTCGACAGCTAGTTTTACATGGTCCCACCCACTTTTATGTTTCCTTTCCAACTCTGCTTTTCTATTGGTTGATCAGGGATGTTTAGGTCTTTTTGATAGGTTGTTAAAAAAAGCCCTGGAATGCACATTGCATATGTGACCGAACAAAACATGAAAATAAAAGGTTTTTCTTCACTATCCCACACTGACAACTAAAATGTCTTTGTATATTTTAGAAGAATAATGTTACAAAAAATAATTATACTGTCAATGGAAAGTTATTTGCACAGTCAAAAATATCAAGCTAAACTTTTATGTCCACATATATGGACATTTGTGATTAGTCTTTGGACTGGTGCTGAGTTTATCCTATGTATCACAAGTATGCTTGTGCTATGCTTAACTTCTCATGGCTGTTTAGGTCTGATGGTAGAAGTTGTGCATCCTTTACTAGATGATAGTATGATTTATGTGACCTAAACATAGAAAATAACATATCTTGGTGCTGACTACGGTTCTATCTATCTATCTATCGTTACACTTATATAGCGCCTTTCTAGATACCCAAGGACGCTTTACAATCCACATTGCTCCGAACGCTCAGAACACTCAATCCACACACTGGTGAGAAGCGGCAGCCAAACGCGCACAGCGTACTCTCGACCAGGAACGACCGTCCACCTGGAGGACTGCATCGGGCACTAGGATTTCACCCAGGACAGAGTGCCAATCCATATCTGGGCTCACACATACAGACACTCATTCACACACACACCAGGACAGTTATTAGACAGAAGCCAATTCACCTACCCTCCATGTTTTTTTGGTTCCTCCACATATGGATTTACAGGTCATCCCCACCAAGACAAAAGTGGGACTTGTCACTGAAAATGACTGCTGTCATTCTGAGACAATCCATCGGTTTTCCTTCTCCATGGTTCAGGTAGGTCTCCCAGATCCTTCATGTCACTGGTGCATGCCTTTTCCTACCTACTGCCACCAACAGTGTACTATGGTAATATCCACATGACTGATATGGGTTTATTTCTTGGATAAGTCTATCCTGCTTCCCAGAGCACTAGGTCGTGATCCCTCTTGAACCCTTCCAACTGCTCAAATTGCTTTCAAACTGTTCTCCAAAGCATACTTCGTTTGCAAACATGCTACCAGCACTACAGCATGACTCAGAATTGAAGACATATGTAACGGGACAAGCTTACATAGTCAGTCAGCTACAGGGATAAGGCCCATTCTTGATTACATCACATATATCAACTTGAATTATTTCCATGTCTCACAATGCCAAACCTACCCAAGATTAAATTGTGTCAGTTGATTCATTCTGGGTGCAACTATTTCTTTGACAATGAGTGTATTTCTCCAGAAAAGATTATGCCTTCTGTGAAGGGTTCCTTTAGGGTTGCAGTATTGTCCACTACCCCAGAGACTGCAGCAGGATCAGACGTCAGTGTGTGGAGTGTGTGTTCAGCATAAGTAAGGTCCACCAGTATTTGAGAATAAATTATTAACAGACACCTTAGGTGCATATTCCCATTTTCAGCAAGATTCAATCTGCAGTTACCATACCACCCTTTGCCCTTTCTCTCCTGTTCTGGCTGATGAGTTCCAGAGGAACTGTTTTCTCATTCTGGGGGTCTCCCTCTCTCTCTCAACACCTCATTGACCCATGTGGTGGGCGAGCCGCTAGAGAACCGTGAGGGTTTTCCAACCCCTTTGCATTTCCAAGAATATTAATTTCATTACATCCTCCACCACTTTACAGGGCTTTCATCCAAACTCTAATCCCGAAATGCACGTTTTATAGAGCCGGGAGGGGAACGCCGCTTTCTGCCTCTCAAGGACGCTGCCTCTTAGGTTCCAGATTGGAGCGTCATCCCATTTTTTTTTCTGTTTATGCGGAAAAGCCTTAAGCCCAGATTTGAGCGCCCTGAGAAAGAAAGTTGTCTGCAGGCCTGCATAATCTCCCTCAAACCTCTCCCCTGCCTCCTCCGCCTTTCCGGGGGTAAGCCGGGGTCATGGACCTTACAGCAAATATCTCATTTGGAGGTTTGGGACTTTTCTGGAGTGTGGGGGCTTTAGAAATGTGTGCAGGTTCTTGAGAACTCTATTAGGATTCTGCAAATGAGCCGGCTGTGGGGATATGTTCAAGGGCTGTGCGAGCATCAAAGAGTATGGAGAGGGTGAGAGGGAGGGAGAGGTTGAGAGAGAGAGAGACTGGGGAATTGAGGATGAGGTGAAAGTAAATAAAAGGCTAATGAAGACGAAATGTTTTCAGATGTATACATTCACTTGCCAGTTTATTAGGTATTGTACAGTAGTGGGCAAAACTCAGAGACCATGCTTCAATCATTTATTTTCCAGTTTCTACAGCTGTTGAGTGCAAGATCATTCCTGATTAGATGCAGACAAAGAAGACTCCTAGCCATGCAGCAGGAACTTGTAAACCACCAAAACTTTCTCCAGATAAACAGTACTTATAGGTGACATATTTTACCCCAATTTTCCAGAAGTTAAGAAGACCTGTACAGAACAGCCGGTTTCAGCGCCTGTACCTATAAATGATGAGCCACACACAGCTCATCCTGAAGCAAGCAGCAGCATCAAGTGATGCACACAGAATTAGAATCACTTAATTGTGCATTGTGAATGGTTTCTCCCCATTTAACCCAATCCGTGCAGTGAAACACACATTTACACACATTCTTTTGTACACTAGGGGGCAATAAGCACACATGCCCGGAGCAGTGGGCAGCCCTACCCACAGCGCCCGGGGAGCAGCTGGGGTTTAGGTGCCTTGCTCAGGGGCACTTCAGTCATGACGTGCTGGCTCTGTGGATTGAAATGGCAACCTTCCCGTTACAAGCCTAACTAGTAGGGACCGGTTGCACCAGCTATGCTTAAGTTCAAATGTAGGCTAGGTGTAACGTTTTACTAAACATTTAAATTAAACCTTACTAAATTCAGATTAACACATTTCTAAATCAAAATTTAAAAATAAAAAAAAATAAAAAATCATATTTAAACCCAAACTAGTATGTACGTAGGAGCTAGTTGCTACTAAATATTTACACCTACCCCTAAGCAGATGTAAGCGGTTACATAAATGACAACAACCAAAATATGGCTCATTCTGAGTGTTTTGAGTGGGACGACTGGAATAATTTTCACACTCAGATGTTAAGAGACAGGCCACATACTTTAGATAACTATGATGATGTGGATATCTGTGCTCGAATTTCGGTTCAGGCAAGATCAGTATAACCCAAAAGGCATAAAACTATGGCTTGTTTTGTTTGATGTTTTCTTAAAAAAAAATCAAATTTCACTGTATGTAAATTGGTAGGATACCAATACACATCATAATTATATTATCACAATATGCCACATTAATTGTTTGCACTAAAAGATGGGAGGAAATCAGGCTCCATTCTTGTTTGAACAAGTTTGAACTAATCCACAGATGTTTATCTTTTCACTGCGAGAACTGAATGTAGCTCTCTGGGTCTGAAAGAATGTGGATCAATCCATAAGTGTGGAAAGATATACCAGTAGATTTTGGTGAAAATAAAAAAAAACTAAAAATGTTTGTTGGTGTTTTTATTAACACGGCCAGTCAGTGTAACATTTATTAGGTGCTTGGTCACTGAAGAACATGGTCAGTTTTGCATTTACAATTATATTGTGCCTATAGAGGGTGCTGATTCCCAGGATTTCATCTCAGCTCTCTCAAAATAACAGGCTTACCAACTTATATTTTTCCCTCTAGTGTTCTGTTCTCTCTTTCACTCTTCCCCCTTTCCAAAATTTGGGAGGAAAACAATCAGCCAATTGTGTCCCGAGATCGTTGACCTTGAGAAAATGCATCTCTCTGCTCGGTCGTATAGTTTTTCAGCCTTTAAAGCCAACTGAAAATGATGGGAGACTGTAAAACTAGCAAGACAAGTTCACACTCCAATCTTTCCCAAAACTGTAGATGCATTTCCAAGCCTGGTGCAGGGGAACGAGTGGCAAGGGAAAGAGGAAGGGAGGGAGGGTGAAAAATGAGAATTGTATTTTTTTACCAGCAGTTCTGTGCCAATGCTTAAGGTCAGCTCTGCATATCATCAGGACGACACGCCTGACTGCCGGACCCAACGCCGGATTGTGCCAGTTCCAGGTTCATAGGTGACCTCTCAGAGTCCTACAACATCAGCTTTTGGGTTGGTGCTCTCCAAAATGTTCCAGGTGCCACATTTAATTAATTAAATCAGTTACATAAAGGTGGACTCTCTGCATAGAAAAGGCAATACAATGAGATACTCCCCCTTGAGTATAAGAAGTGGGCCTATGACATTATTAATGCTTTTATATATCCTCTCATACACACACACACGGCTCATATAAATGGTCCATGCCCTCGTCATCTTAATCACAGGTTGTCTGCCTGGAGAGCTAAGCATCCAGTTTTAATGGGCCAGACCTAGTGGACAGTATGACATCAGAACCACCCACCCACATATATTCACATTTACATACAATCATACTGTATAGTATTGGCTTTCTCTTATGGCTTTCTCATATGAGTCAACTGAGATGCTCAGGTATCAGTCCTGAAGATGTACATAGCATCTAACTGAATTTGATGTCCTAATTTTATGTGTACATTCCACATTAAATGGTGCAACAGTTCCTTTCCTGCACCAAGTAGGTGCAGCGGTCAAATACTAATGCCTCCATTCCTCCTTAAAATGCTGATTATATCTGCAGAACCATAGGTTTCTTAATGAGTACATTGGACAACAAAGGTTCCAATTTATCTAAAGCTTGGATATATAATCTTTATGCATTAGATCAGTGGGCTAGTAGTCAGGATTAGTGGGCAACACATGCATTAACAGTGCTTTCATGATTTAAAATAAGTAATTAAAATAGCACAAAATAAGACAAAATAGTAAGTTACGTCAAACTGACAATGATTTAGACTGAAAGGGCACAATGCAAAGTCATGGAGCCTACCTGGAACCACTCAACACAAAGCAGGAACACATCCCGGACAGGGGTCCAGTCCATCATAGGGTAACACACAGTTACTTTCAAAGACCTATGTTATGACCCTTGTGAAATGCAATAGTTCTATGAGGTTTCAGTTTCCGTATCCCAGGCACATTAATTGTTTGCACATTACTACTCAGTGTTTGTTGCTACTAAATATATCATTGCTAAACTAAGAAAAATATACATCTCTAAAAAATGTACTTGATAGAAGAAGGAAAAAATAAACATAAGCAATTTCAGTGTAAAATGAATGTAAAAGATTTTATTCCAAATAATTTTGGAGCATTTCTATTGGTCCATTGGTCATGAAATTTTCACACAGTTTGAAAATGAAAAAAGAGCGAGACAATGCCTGAATTTTGAATTACAAAGGAGCATGCTCTTCCTCCGAGACATGTGATGTCACCAACCGCCTCTTTTCACACCCCCACTAATTTGACTGGAGAGCACCAGCTGCCAAGGTCTGTCACATCAGCTGATAGACGCCTGCACTAGCAGGCACTGTGCCATCCATTGAAGGGATGGAGGGTTTATAGGGATAATGTCAATGCTTAGACCACTGGGCCTTTCTGGAGCACCCTTTTTTAACATATTTTAATACATATTTAAGAACTTTATTTGCTTGTGATTTATTGTCTACCAGAGCAGGTAGGGCTACAGATATATATGATTATGAAAAATGACATACTGGAATATGCCCCCACCCCCAACACAGAAACCTTCCCTAAACACAATTGACTGAATATCCTCTTAAAATCAAAAGCCTGGTCAAGCTGAGTCCAGCCCTGGTATGGGTCTGGGTGTGTGTGCAAAAGTTTAGGCATCCCCTGGCGAAAAACGAAGGTGAACCTAGAATCAAATTGTTCTCAACATAAATGACATTTCAATTTCTTACTTGGTAGTTATATGTAGGCCGATGAACAAGGGCTAGATGGGACTTCTCTGTGCTGTAGCCTCTTGTATGTGCCGAGTTTTTAGGTCTGTAAGAAGAGCCCCAGCTGTCTGACAGGGTCCATTCTCTGCTGGCCAGAGGCGCCTCAGGCTAGCGCGCTGCGACAAGAAAACACTCTTTATGTTTCACATTGTTCTGGCTCTGTTTGTCTTTCCTTATTTTTCCAAGCCAAGCCCTCACCAAGCCACAGCAGGCACCAAGGCACTAGAAGCCTGAGAGGACATTAAACCCATGCCTTCACATCACCGTAACACCACTGCGGTGTGTGTGTGTTTGTACGAGTGTGTGTGTGTGTGTGGAGCCTGCTACTGAGAGGAGCAACAATCAGTAGCAATCAAAAGTTTGCCCAAACAGTCTTATGTAAATGTGGACATATATATATATATATATATATATATATGGAAGTGGCTTAAAATGTGGTTCCGATATATATTCCCAGACAGTGACACATCCAGGGATTTCACACAATTGGAAATCAGAACATAACAGGTGTGATTTTTCCATCGGTTTGTCTCTGGAAGAGCTAGACTGGCTGTAACCCTTGACAAAATGTTCAGTTGTTGAGTGACTGAAACTGACTGTAACTTGTTCATTGTTGAGGTTTAAGTTGTCTTTAAATGTTGACTTACCACAGAAACTTATTTGTAACTGTTTTGTTTTGTAGCACTTACGATCTGTGTTTACTTTCATGCAGTTATCGAGTCAGTTTCACCTTAAGTAATTGGAAACAACGAAAATAAGTCAGTATTACCCACCTATTGAGCAGAAAAAGCACAGCATCCTCAGCACTTTTCATACAGTCATTGTGGGTCTAACATTTGCCCATCTGTCCATTCATCCACTCATCGATTCATCCATCTGCCAACCAACAAACTGTGGAAATAAAGGCAAACAAAAGAAAACAAAAGAAACACAGTGAGTGTTGAGAAATAAGAGCATGAAATAAAAAAAGGAAATGAAAGAGAACGGAGCAAGAAAAGGCTAAAATTCAGAACTTCTGCTCCTCACTGCTGTGTGCTTGGGGTTGGGGTGAACAGTGAGCGGATCATTATCATTTAAAGGTACAGGTACTGAAACTGGCCTTTCTGAAAAGGTCTGTTTAGACACGGGAGGACACTGCACCCCATTTTGTTTTATATTCGTCTATGGAAATTTTATGCGTGTGTGTGTACGACTGAATGCCTGTGTCAACAATGGGTTAATCTTAAACTTGCTGAAGTTGTTTACTATAAGCACTGTCTACAAATATTTGGACATGTTTGTTCATTAACCTTGGCTGAGAGACTGCGTTTGACTGCAACTTGCTCAGCTGGATGTAGATGATAACTTATCTGCGTATGTTGTGTGGACACTATGCGGATGGACGGCTGGACCTGCCATCTGTGTCTACCAGTTTATGTCCCTGTTGGCTGCTTTCTCACTCCATTAAAAGCACTCAGGGGCCTTTTTTTTTTGGCTTAGCAAACACTGCCACATGTCCGTCCAGCGCTTTGGCTCTCAGAGAACCAGTGTCCAGTCAACAGGTTGCTTTTGTCCGAGTGGTAGACGTGTTTAACGCCTGGCCGTCTCCTGCACCTTAGAGCTGCTGGATCTATTTCACACTCCACTGCCTCAGGGTGTCTAAACACACAAGGGGAAGTGATAGAGGGTGTTTACAGTGTGTGCTAAAGCACGTGCTCTGCCCAGAGACGCTTCAGCCTCCAGGAACCTGGACTAACACTGTCCTAAATAACACTAGGCTTAATTTTAAGAATCCATTACAAGTTACTTACACACACACACACACACACACACAACTCAAAAAATAATTAAAAATGGTTTTGTTTGACTAATATGTCAGCTCTCTCTCTCTCTCCCTGTTTTCTCCCTCTCTCTCAATTTGTATCTATCTCTCGTTCTGTTTTTATCTTTTTTCTCTCTTTTCTTGTTCTCTCTTTCTTGCTCTCACTTTCCCTCTCTCATTCTCACTCTCTTGTTCCTGTCTTTCTTCCCTTGTATTTTTTCCTCTTCCTCATCCTTTTCTCACTTTCATACCCCCTCTCTCACTTTCTGTCCCCCTTCCCCTCCCTCACTATTTCCTTCTTTCTTGTCATGTTCTCCCTCCCCTGAAACGTTGCATCTATTTTTGTACATTTTTTTTATTCTTCTATCGCTTTCACTTTCTTATTCAGTCATCTCTACCACATGCTCCCCCCACTCCCAACCCCCCACTCTCTCTCGCCCCTTATCTGTCACCACGTCTTCTCGTCTTTGGTTTCCGCCCATATGCACACTGTCATCACTTGGCAGCATCTTTCAGTCTGTGGAGGAGGGAAGAAAAAAGCCTTTATCTCTTTTATATCTCTGTTTTTCTCCTCAAAGTCTGTGCTGGAACCGTGTAACACTGCACTGGAGATACCCAACACAACACACAATAAATTACGTCTACAGCTCAGACCTAATGTTACTGCTACTGTAGGGGGCAGCCAAGGCCTATTGGTTTGAGAACTGTGCTTGGGACAAAAAGATGGCTGGTTCTCCCAGGACTGGCAGATAAAATGGGGGTAGGGGAAATGGAATGGCAGCACTATCTTATCCCTCAAAATCCATGGCTGAGGTGTGCTTAAGCAAATCACCTAAACACACCCCACTGCTTCCTGGATGCTGAGGAGGCTGCCCACTACTCTGGGTTTGTGTATGATCATTGCCCCTAATAACCCTAATATATAAAGAATGGTGAAATAAATAGAATATTGAATTTATAGACCTAGATAAGGGTTGAGATTTTATTTCTTTTTATGAGATAAAAACCTAATTTACTGCTGAGCTCAGTAGAAAAGGTTGGCTAGAATAATGAATAACTATTTTTTTTCTTTATATCGCAGTGGTAATCCAAAATATTAGGCCTTCAGTTCAGCTTCTGAAGACTTAAAATGTGGAAGAGCTAGTTGGTTTTTAACAAGCAACATCCTTTTTATTTGTGTCCACCTAGTATCCAAAATAAAACAAAAATAAAAATAAAAAAAATAAAAATTGTGTGTGTCACCCTGTGAAGGACTGGTGTGTTCCTGCCTTGCACCCAGTGATTCTGGGTAGGCTCCGGATCCATCCTTACCCTGAACTGGATAATCACATACAGACAATGAATGATGATTAAATGTTGTTTACTTCTATTCACCCTAATAAAGAGAGGACTCACTTACACCCTTTAGTTTTCTGCAGACTTCATTTTTGTCTTCTATATTACATGATGGTTTTACTACCATGAGAGGTTTAATTATTTATCAGCATTAATAATACATCTAGTGGACAATGGGAGGCAATAGATATTAACATTGTTAGATCAAAACGTGGGCTGATTAATTTACATTCTGACAATATAAGGACCTCTTCTAGTCAAAACTGTTAATAAAAATATAAGGGTTAATATTCTCATTCAACAAATGGACCAAAAGGTTTGATTCCTCATCCACATTTGTGATTCCACATTACAAATTGTTGCACAAATTAATGAAATAGGATTCCAATATGTGTTCGCAATGTGCATGAATTTACCATTCAGTTTACTGTGGTTGCAGCTAATCATGCAAATACAACATAGCCCTGGCCACTTACTAGCATATTGGAGGGTTTAGGAGATTAATTTTCATTAAAATATGGAATTGTTGTAAAATTGTTTCTATCGAGATACTAGTCTTGAGGAATTATTATATTATGCATACCTGTGCATGTCATCACTACTTGAAAAAAAAAAAAAAAAAAAAAAAAAAAAAATATATATATATATATATATATATATATATATATATATATATATATATATATTTCTTAAATGTAGAAAAAACTGTTCTTCAATTTCTATCGATCTATTCATGTTGAAATTTGGACATCATGTAAAAGGCAAGGCGGCACGGTGGCGCAGCAGGTAGTGTCGCAGTCACACAGCTCCAGTTGTGGGTTCGTTTCCCGCTCCGGCTCTGTCTGTGAGGAGTTGGTGTGTTCTCTCCGTGTCCGTGTGGGTTTCCTCCGGGTGCTCCAATTTCCTCCCACAGTCCAAAAACACACGTTGCAGGTGGATTGGCAACTCAAAAAAGTGTCCATAGGTGTGAGTGTGTGAGTGAATGTGTGTGTGTGTGTGTGTGTGTGTGTGTGTGTGTCTGTGTTGCCCTGTGAAGGATTGGCGCCCCCTCCAGGGTGTATTCCCACCTTGCGCCCAATAATTCCAGGTAGACTCTGGACCCACCGCGACCCTGAATGACCCTGAATTGGATAAGTGGTTACAGATAATGAATGAATGAATGAATGAATGTAAAAGGCAACTGGAATTTTTAAACACTGTCAAAATGAGAAAAAGCGAACAAGACATAGATATGAGGTTGTCCTGACAGAGGCAATATGCACCCCTACATTAATAGGTTGACTTTTGACCCCTTAAAAGTGGCCGTCACATTCAGACAGGTACTGACAACTGAAGCAGACACTTTCTTTTGAAAAGCACACACACACACAAAATGCCCAAACGTGGCAGAGTGGCGGTGATCAGGTCTTTTGTTCTGACAAGTTCAGACTCGGTGGGAAGCTTTTAAAGTCTCTGGGCTTCAATTCCTGCTTTGTTCCAGACAAAGCGCAAAATGTCTTCCATCAACAAGTCCTATATTTCTGACAGTTAGCTGGCTTTTGTTTTCGCAAAATGTCTGTCAGTGATTTTCAGCCAGATTGGATGCAGTGGGCAACCCAGCAAGTCTGACCATGAGATGTCCATAATACTGTTTTTGCTCAAAACTAAGTTGGAAAAGTATGGAAATTGTATGGAAATTCTTGATCCTGAACTTCTAGTCCTGACCACAGTGGTGTTTTTGAAAGTGTCACATGGTGTCTGGCTCATTAGCCGTTGTCTTTTTATGTCTTTATAAGAAATGATGAATGGCATCTTCATGTTTTGCATTGTTTTTTTTCCAGTGCATCCCACAGATGCTCAATTGGATTAAGATCATGGGAATTTGGAGGACTAGTTAACACCTTGAAGTCTTGGTTGTGTTCCTCATAACAATCCCTTGCATATATATGACCCAGTTCATTCATTTTCCTTTCTTGGATGACTTTTGGTAAGTAATAATCACTACATACTGAGAACACACCATAAGGCCTTTTTTGGAGATACTCTGACCAAAACACTATGACCATCATGGCTTACTTGGCCCTTTTCAGGGTTACTCAGGTTCTTTGGCCATTTGTGCTTCCGACATCAGCTTCATGAACTGACAGTGGAGCTCTGTGTAGAGTTTAATGTGTTGTCACCACATCTGTTCTAACCACTTGGGTTGTAATTATATGCTCTTTTTGCCTGCCCCAAGCTTGGGTGAAATGGATAAGTTGATTCACCTGCAACCCCAGGCCAGGATGGCAGATGATCAACAGTGGCAACCCTTCACGAGAGCAGCCAAACAAATGCCGCAAAAGCTCTGTCATGAAATTACTATGAATACATAATTAAATATCAGGGGCACAGAAATGTGAGAAAATTGAGATAAACCTCGAAGGTGATTCATGATATTAATTCAATTAACATTTTATTTAATAAAATCCAGAAAAGGTTTCCTCACCAATTGCTAGCTCTCAGGTCTGTTTGTGTGCTGTAATAAATGTCCAGAGTTAGTATGCAGCACTGGCTCAGTAAATGGGAAACAAAAAATGTGTATTGGCCAAACTGTCTCAGGGATTCTCTCTTTGCGTTGCTAGCTCAGGCACTGGCATCTGGAGGTGTTAAGATGGTGGCTAGACCTCCAAACATTAAAAAACATGAATATAGATGATGACATTGCTCTATATCTGCTCCATAGGGGAGTGTTACAAAACTAAACAGCACAAACTGTAAATGGCTTTCTTTGGTAATTCAAACAAAACAAACTTATAGACAAGCTAAATATTTACCATGAACTTGCTACAGTCTTCTTGATACTCAAACCTACCATTCCACCTTAAAAGATGAAAAAGGAGATGGTGTGTTTGTTTTGCTGTGAGACTAGTAGTTTACAGAATCATCTATGTTTCCTTTAAAGTTATTGTCTATGATTGTGAGGACAAACACAAGTCTCCAGTTGTTTACATTCAGAAGCGCCACATCTTTTTTTGGCTGAATAAATGAGACAGTTGTTTTTATGTGGCTGAAGTTTTATTTGTCTGTAAATTTTTATTCATTGTACCACAGAAACTCATTTGTAGTTCGAGTCGTTTTGTTTTTTAGTACTTTCGGAAATGCAGATAGCTGTCTCCTGAGCTTGGAAACATTTCCACATTAAGTGGTCCGAAACAGCAAAAATAAGTCAATAAGTCAACTTTACCCACCTACCAAAAACTAGTCTCTCTCTTCCTGCTCATGGCAGAGGCATCTGGAGTTGTTTTTAGACAATGTAGAGACCTTCAAACATTGAAAAGCATGTTGCTCTATTCCTGCTTCCATTTGCTCCCATTTTAAAGAGAAGGGGTGGTCTGAAATATTTCTAGAAAACCTACCCTGGATACGTTTTTACATCTCAGTGATTGTTTAAACAGTAGAACAATGGCCTCAAATAGTTAAAGTTTTATGTTCCCTCATAAACTGTGAAATCTATGCATGGATTTGGGCTTAGGCTTTCAGCTACATTGGTTTCTACGCTATGTGGCCAAAAGCTATAAACATAGCCACTCAATAAGTAGTTTTCCACTCATTTGCTGCAATAACAGTTTCTATTCTTTGGGCAAAAAAAGAAGCTTTGGGGAATTTTGGAACATAGCTATGGGTTATCTGCATGTGATGGTCCTCAGCCACATGAAGGTCAGGTTCTGGGGATGGATGGTTAGTTCTGAATCATAAACACCATTCTAACTCATCCCAGAAGTGATGGACGGACCTACAGTAGTTTGGAGAATGCAGTTCCACTGCAGTTCCACCTTAGCTGATGCTTAGTATTGGACACAGTGATATTAAATCTGGTCTGTGTTTTTATTTATTTATTTATTTATTTTATTTACATTTTTATGGAAATTGTACAGGATCATTAAAAGCTGTCTATAAACTTTTGGATACTGTATCAACATTCACCTCACATTCCCCCAAATCTGAGGCCTTGATTGTATCTCTAATCACAACCCCCATTAACTCAGTACAAGGCCCCAAACATGCGCAGCCAGGGCTGATGGGAATTAGAGTTCTAAGCAGTTAGCATCCCACACATTGGCTACGTGAAGGTCAGGAGCATGCTGTGAACGGTGATGCTGGCTAATTAGGCGGCAGGGGGCCAATGATGAGCACAGGCCTGGACCTCAGAGTGGGAGGGTGGGTGAGCAAGCGCAGGAAAGAGATAGTGGTCATTAGTACAGCTTCAGCGCTCGTTCTGGCGGCAGCAGATGGACAGCAGTATGTCGTTTGTAGCAGTGTGTGATGGTGTGTACAAAATGGGAGGATTCCCTTTAGTTTCTTCCATATAGGGTCTAATGGACAGTGTGTGTGGGGGTCAGCTTTTGCTGGACCACTGCATAGAAATGACCAGATATTTTGTCTGCATGTGTAGCTATTGTGTATTATTATTAGTATTACATTTTTATCATATATTACATTTATCTAATTGCTTTGTAATCCCTGAATAAACACGTTTATGCTCCTCAGAGTGGGTTCCACATATTGGGCAGCCATTTTAGAAGTCTTAATAGAACCTCTAATATATCCTGTCCACTAGGTGTCAGTATTATGCATATAACAATAATAACAAAGTTGCATTGATCAATCACTCACTGTCCATTCCGTCAGCTCCAATGTGCTCCAATGTGCTAGTGCTACAATTACAGACTGTTGTCCACCTGTTGTTCTGCATCTTTATATCTACAAGGTGGAGTCAATGAGGTAGGCATGTTTAAAATAGTGTACACTGTGTGGACACAGTGTTAATAAAACTCCAGCAGCACTGATGTGTCTGATCCACATATACCAGTGCAACACACACTAATACACCACCACCACATCAGTGTCACCATAGCACTGAGAATGTATCATTCACTATGCGACAGACCACGAAGATGTCAAATCCAATATGATTTAAGCCCCAGAGAATTCCGAGGCATATGTGCTATGGAAGAGGACATTCTGATGCAGAATTGATGGAGATTAACTGATGGTTAATTGATGCAGCTTATTTTGAGGGTGAGGTGATGCACATGCATCTTTTCTGTATCTGTGTTTGAAATCCATGTCACCAACATAGCTACATCCTGACATCTACATTATTACAACAGCAACCCATGCAGATGAATGGGCTGGACACACAAATCCGATTTAATTACTTGCAAATATCAGTGCAGACAGTCTTCATTTCCTTAGTTTCCTGATACTTGCAAACAAACAGTATCTGGACTGGAAGCATCCAATAAATAACTATATTCAGACTGCTTCTCAAATCCAAATGTTTTAGACCATTAAATCGGAATTGTGTATCAAGACATCCCCACCTATCTGCATGGGTTTCTTTGGTAAACAACATTGGTGTCTGTATATAGATACAAGATGTAGATACAAGATGTAGATTCCAAATGGGATACAGGGGACGTGATGGAGGTGTATCACCTAGAACCAAACACAGTCTTCAGAAAAAGGGGGTTGGTATACACTGCAATTATCCATTCATAACCAGGGCAAGCTTCACCATGCAGCCAGAGGTGGGGTGTTCTCAGGTGTCATCAAAAGACATTTTGAAATCTGATTTGAGTGTAAAGAGAATCCAGACTAAGACACAGCTATAAAAATCAGATTGGAATCATATTTCAAAGTACCTCCAGATGAGGTTTAGGTCCAATTTGTAAGTTGTATTTATTTGTGTATTATAGACTGAACAACAAATTAGTCTGTACTCCATCTGGATAAGCCAAAAAAACTGATTTGGTCTGACAGTCTAATCTTTATGGGTTCATTACGAGATCAGTACATGTTTTAGGACCACTTGTTTAGAAAATAAAATAAAATAAAATAAATAAATTAAAATAATGACATTGAATTTTGAGAATAAAATTGTAATATTTCAAGAATAATGTCACTATGGACTACAAGACCGTTTCCATTTCTGGTTGGGTGTCTATGGTTTTTGAATGTTTAAAGGGAAACCTGCTTCACAGTGTAAAGCACAAATATTCATTGATTCATTCATACATTCATTCATCCATTCATTTTTATTGTAGGAATTTGGAGTCTGGTAGTCCACAATGACTTTCAAAATATTGCAATAATTTTTTTTTTTTCAAATTTCCACCATAATTCTCAAAATATTTTGATTCCATTCTCAAGTGGCCCTAAAATGCTGTTGTAAAACATTGCCCACTATCCACAGCAGAACTTTGTTTTTTCTAAGTGCTCACCATAGAGTTCTAAGGCCCTATGTGGATTATTTTTCCAGGTGTATGTTAAAGTATTTTAATTGTAACACATTATACTGCCAGTCTTGTTTGACTCTTGTCTCAGTTTGAGGGGTTTAACTGGAGGAGCTGTCATACTGTTAAAGCAACACTAAAACCACAGGCTGCTTTACAGGAAAAAAAAAAATTAAATACCCCCCCCCCACACCCCTTTCTATTATGTGCAGTTTTTGATCAGTCACGTACACAGACATGTGTAACAGTTTAGCAGCCCTGGTCAAATGATATGCTTTATTCATTTCGCAAGTGACAGTGAGTTAATGCATTCTCTACAGGGATAACAAGATCTCCAAAAATTTGTACAAATGTGACTAAAAGGAGTACCCCAGATATAATATTTTTACATTATGCTTCATTCCATTTGAACTCAAATGTCGGCATTTCCGAGTTCCAAGTAGGGAATTTAAACTGGAAAATTCTGCCAAGTGCGATTTCCTACTCTAAAGATCAGGGGAGCTCACCAACCCTGAATTCAGAAACCAAGATGGCTGCCGGAACATCAACAGTGTGTAAAAGCAGTGGTGTCATACAGTTTATTAGTGCTACTATTCATTTGTGTATAATTGTTTATCAGTCATACACAGAGTACTGTCCAACTGTTGTGTGTGGATGTGTTTCCATGGTGTTTGGATGTGTAAAATATCACAAAATTCGCTGTTATCAACAGGTATTACTAACAATGCTAAACAGGAAAAAGCAATGAATTTTCAACTGGAACACAGTCAGCTCGGTGTGATGTCATTCCAAGCTCCGACATCGGATTTGTGAGGTAAATGGAACGCAGCATTACATTTAATGATTTGTCCACTGGTATCAGTTTCTGTGATGTTCCTGAAGAAGCATTACAGAAACAGTACTGTAAACCGCTGTGGGAGAACATTGCACATGAGTCCTGCTATTTTTAGATGTAGGCTTAAGCTTAGCTTAGGGCTGTGGTTAGTGTAAAGCTAGTGTTACGGTTAGGGTTAAGGCAGATTTTTCACCATGGGCAGGTGTTAGAACAACTTCTATACAAGTTGTTCAAGATGCATTATTATTTGTTCAGTGCATTACCACATTAACATGGGGATCTGGAGACCACCATCCCACAAACTGTGAGATAAAGCAACTCACAGACATTAAATAATGTTCAATAAAGTTCATATAAATAAAGAAATAAAGTTTAGAGTATGTTTTTTTTTTTAACTATTTGTTAGCTCTCTGGTCTGTCTGAACATTGGAAAAGCTCCAGTGTTTGTATGTAGCCCTGGTTCTGTAAATGGGGGAAAAACTAAAGGTCTCTACCTGAATTGGCTCAGGTAATGTGTCACTGGAAATTTAAAACCTAAAAAGTGATGAGGATGCTGCTTTATTTATTTAACTGTTAGTTAGCACCATGAATTGTATATAAGAATTTGTTGTTAAATGTAAGGTTAATTATAAATAAGCAGGTGGTGGAGCAGGTAGTGTCGCAGTCACACAGCTCCAGGGACCTGGAGGTTGAGGGTTCGATTCCCGCTCCGGGTGACTGTCTGTGAGGAGTTGGTGTGTTCTCCCCGTGTCCGTGTGGGTTTCCTCCGGGTGCTCCAGTTTCCTCCCACAGTCCAAAAACACACGTTGCAGGTGGATTGGCGACTCAAAAGTGTCCGTAGGTGTCTGTAGGTGTGTGTGTGTGTGTGTTGCCCTGTGAAGGATTGGCGCCCCCTCCAGGGTGTATTTCCGCCTTGCACCCAATGATTCCAGGTAGACTCTGGACTCACCACGACCCTGAACTGGATAAGCGGTTATAGATAATGAATGAATGAATGAATGAATGCATATGTGGGTAATATTTGCATATATTTGCTGTTACAGATTACTTGAAACCAACTTCAGTTTGGGGAGAACGCTAACCGCATGAAAGAAAATGCTTTCTGAAAGTGCTACAAAACTAAACAGCTCCAGCTACAAATGAGGTAATGTGGTAATTCAAACAGTGAGAAGCTTTATTTTGCTCTGAGAACAGTAGTTCCCCAGAACTGTCTATGTTCCCAAATTCTGGTATAGAAACAGAATATTTTATCTCCATTTTTGCCATGTCAGTTTTTCATATATATCTCAACATTGGCCAGACTTATGTTGTGTTGTAATTTCAACAAGAATAGCCAAATATATGATATATATGCTTTGAAATTAAATGAAAGAATATCCCATATCTTTAACTTTTGTTAATAGCTGAGACAATGATATATCTCCACTTTCTCAAGTGGAGATACCCTCCTCCAGAAGTTACATAGCGTAGTTTCTGCAGTGCTGAGTATGGAGTAGCACAGACAGAGGCTCAGTTATCCTTAGTACAGATCAGTAAAGCATCAAATGAATTTAAAGTTGTAATTATAACGGAAGAGTTTTACCTAGTGTTCCTTTAATTTTTTTTAGAAATATTGTTCACTACAAAAAAACAAAAAAAAACAAAAAACTTTTGAACACCATAGACTAAAGAACAGCTGACCCCTTACGTTCAACAAAGGCATATAACAGTGGTCAGGAGGAGTTTGTGACCCTCCACATCCAAGTCAGCATCATCCCACTTCCTCTTCCAATTACCCCACAACAGCCTGCTATTAGGGGGCATTAGTCTGTCTGGAGAAGTGTGTTTATGTCTGTGTGTGTGTGTATGTGTGAGAGAGAGCCACTCTAAAATGGTCAGTAGCTATGCAGTGGGTGGCCAAATGGGGGAGGAAGGACTGACCCAGACAAGAGGTGATGGACATGTCCCAGGAGGCATGTCCTTCCAAAAAACCCCATCTCGGTCACCTCCCCCTGCCCAGATTATTTATTTATTTATTTTTAAGCAACCATTCACAAGCTTTGTCACTGAAATAATCTGTTGTTGAGTATTATATTCATGTTTGGAAACTGGGATCAACATGGCAACCCTTCCACATCACCATGCTTCAGTTGACCTTAGTATACGTGCTTGGGATCTATTTAAAGCAACAATACGTACATTAAAGTCACAGCTTCAAAATCACTGTGATGCTTTACTGAGCTGTAATAGACAGAACAAAGCCTATGTTGTTGCTACTCTGGGCTCAGTACTGCAGAAAGTGTGCTATGTAACTCGTGGAGCAGGGTAGGACCCACCTTACTTTAGGAATGACCTACTGTTTTGTCCACGTCTCAGCTCATATGGATTCCCGCGGTGTTGCCGGTGGTCTGGTGGCTTGGTGCTCTGTGCCAGCATCCCCTGCTTGGCTCGCCTTTAAACCCTCACGCACACAAACACACAGTCAAGAGCGCTAATGAGTTCCCATCAAAGAGCTTGAGCTGCCTCAAGCTGTCCGTCTCTACCCTCCCTCCCTCTGTCCTAACACTTTCCAAGGCCCTTCATGTCTCTCTTTCTTTTTTCCTCTTCTCTTCTTTGCTGTGTGATCCTGCAAGGCCTTTACGAGCGCTAACACTCTTAATGCACTGGGCAAATGCAGAAGCGATTAATAAAGTGGCTGTGGACACTGTGCCAGGAGCTTTAATCATCTCTCTGTGTGCCTCTGTCTTTCTTACTCTCTCTCTCTGTCTTTCTTTCTGTCTCTCGCTCTCTCATTCTTTGTGGGAAGAGTCTCAAACTAAAGATGCTAATAGCTGTCAGTGGCAGGAAAAAAAACTGGAAGTGTTCACAAATATGCTGCAGAGAGGCCTTTGAGAAAACTTCACTGCCACTTTGGGATCCAAATTTAATCCTCCAACATCAGTACCTGGCTGAATGCAATCAGATCCTCACAGCAATGTTTTCAGGTTTCAGTGGTCAGGATCCCCACAAGACCACCACAGAGCAAGCATGATTTGGGTGGTGGATCATTCTTAGTGCTGCAATAACACTGGCATGGTGTGATGTGTTAATGTGTTTTGGCTGCTATGAGTGGATCAGACACAGCAGTGCGGTTAGAGTTTATACAGACATACTCACAGTGATGATTCTCATAATAATGACCTAATATTTTATAAACTTGGTAACTGCTTCATCATTTTCCTCCAGAACCCTTGTGCCAACTACATGTTGCCCCATTGTCCTGCCCTAGAATTATAATTTAGTGTATATTTAGTATCTTAAAATAATTACCTGATTATGATTATAATATTATGATATTTCATAATGACAATAATAATGTCTCAATTTTAATTATGAAAGTTTCTTATAATTATTATGACGTACAGTTTATCTCATAATAATGGACATGTCATAATAAAGGCCTAATATCTCTCTCTCTCTCACACACACACACACGCACACACAGACACACATTAAAAAAAATGTTGGTGCTGGGGTCAGGATATGTTGAATAACGCTGATCTTTCATACACAAACCTATCCTCTGGAGCAGTTGTTCGCTTTGTCCATTCACAGCCAGGCGAGGCTACTCGAAGCCTGAGTGTTTAAGTGGCTTGTGTGTGTGTGTGTGTGTGTGTGTGCTGGTGAGAACTTTGTCTCATTCAGGGTTGTCTGACTAGAATGGTGGGAAATTAGCTCATATGGAGGGCTTTTGTGTTTCTGAAGGACACTGTCATTATACACCTCAAGCACCACCACCTCTCAGAGACACACACACACACACTCACACACAGAGTGGCAGGGGTTACCATACAGATACAAGAGGTGCTCATCTTTTTTTTAAATACTGACTAGAGAGAGAGAGAGAGAGAGAGAGAGAGAGAGAGAGAGAGAGAGAGAGAGAGAGAGAGAGAAAGAAAGAAAATAGGAGCCCTCTTTTTCATAAATAAAAAAAAGCAAGGAGTGGGTGCATGGCCTTCTTGTAGAGTGAATATCCATCTTCACAGAAGAGCCGCTACAACAGGCAGTGCTTTTACCAGCCTTTATCCTTATGGCAACCCTGAAGCTTTGGTGACAATGACAGTCCAACTCATGCACTATGACATCCATTTTTAGGATTGTTGGAATACCTATCGTGCTGGCCTAGTATTGTGCTGTATGCTGGCCTAGTATTCATATCAATTTGGATTGCCAGATGCCATTTGGGTTTGAAAACACCCCAGGCACATTCCGTGTAGTATAATAGGATGATAAGTACATTATTTGGGATTAACCATTTCACTAAAGACATTGCTCCGATGTAGCTTGTCCAGAAATATGGGCCTGGACATAAATGCCTTGATGCAGAGCCTGATTGCCCAATACACTCTATATGCACACCGTATAGTGCCACACAAATAAATGAAGGCCACCCATCTCCCCATTGCATCAAGTTAGGGAGATTATTGTCTCATAATAATGAGAATATGAAGCGAAAATATATATTCTAGAGGTTGGAATGTTAATTAACCATAGCCACTGTAGAAGCACCACGTTAAACATGCATGAACCAAATTTCACATACTGATAATGTTATACTGTCTAGCACTCATTTAATCTCCCCCAAAATACACCAATACACAATGAAAGTTCCTTACGACTCCAAAGTGTCAGTATGTGTGAGTGTGTGAGTGAATGTGTGTGTGTGTCTGTGTTGCCCTGTGAAGGACTGGCGCCCCCTCCAGGGTGTATTCCCGCCTTGCGCCCAATGATTCCAGGTAGGCTCTGGACCCACTGCGACCCTAAATTGGATAAGCGGTTACAGATAATGAATGAATGAATGAATGAATGTATGCATCTGTTTATTCTTAGGCCAATAAAGAATGGGGAATGGTAGTGGAGTGTCAGGTGAAACTGTCAAAAAATCGACTTCATGTAGAAATGCCCCTTATCAGGATTTTGCCCATTATTCTTCCAGGACTCTAGGGAAGTCAAAACCAGTTCCAGGACAACCTTAGAATTATGTGATGGACAGTTCAGCATCTTTTTCATCATGTAACCAAACAAAGGAAATCTGATGATGGAGTACTTGTTCTTCCAATCTTATCCATCGTTCATTACTTCACCCAGTTTCCAGATCCTATCCTAGCCCTATCCTAGCATATCCTAGCCCTTGTTTTTTTTTTTCTCTTCACCGGAATTGTAATCTCACTTTTATGCTGATGGTCCACTCAGACCCCTGAGGGTCTTCCTTGCCCCACCTTCACACATACACACACACACACACACAAGACCCACACGCTGGCTCACACAGGGATTTATTTACAAAGCCTCCAATCAGATCGGAATGTGGAACGCTGAACAGTAAAATATGTGCGCTTTCTCTTTCTCGCTCTCTGTCCCCAGTGGCTTACATAGAACCATCTAGAAATCCACATGGTGGAGTTCACATATAGTACTGAAAGAGGATATGGCATTGTTACAGACTTATAGTTGGTGTGTTGTCATGGTAATTACAGTGTATGGACCAGGGTGGGATAAAGCGTGGGTTTGAAAGTACACTCCACTGTGCAGAGGTCTTGTTACAGCCATATAGCGCTGATTTACTGACCAATAATATTTATTTTTCAATCATATGTGCAAATATCCCATTTAGTGTTCCAGCCCAATGAGGAATCAAACCCTAGTCTTCAGTGTAGAAGGCAGTGGTGTTATCTACTATGCTGTATGTGTCACACATATTCGTAATCTCAGTGGAGTAGCTCACAAAGCAGTGTTTAAGCCTTTAGGGCTTGCAGAGTGGGGTTTACTTGTACCAGGGCTGCTCATAGACGAGGGTTTAATAGCACAGGTGTAACTCACAGAGGAGGGTTCAATTGCACTGGGGTAGATCACAGAGCAGGGTTTAATCACACTGGGGTAGATCACAGAGCAGGGTTTAATCACACTGGTGTAGCTGGCAGATAGGGGTTTAATCACACTGGGGCAGGTGGCAGATTAGGGTTTAATCACACTGGGGTATCTGTCAGATTAGGGTTTAATCAAACTGGTGTAGCTGTCAGATAATGGTTTAATAACACTTGGCTAGCTGGCAGATTAGGTTTTAATCACACTGGGGTAGCTAACAGATTAGTGTTTAATCACACTGGGGTAGCTGGCAGATTAGGGTTTAATCACACTGGGGTAGCTGACAGATTAGGGTTTAATCACACTCGGGTAGCTGACAGATTAGTGTTTAATCACACTGGGGTAGCTAGCAGATTAGGGTTTAATCACACTGGGGTAGCTGGCAGATTAGGGTTTAATCACACTGGGGTAGCTGACAGATTAGTGTTTAATCACACTGGGGTAGCTGGCAGATTAGGGTTTAATCACACTGGGGTAGCTGGCAGATTAGGGTTTAATCACACTGGGGTAGTTGACAGATTAGTGTTTAATCACACTGGGGTAGCTGGCAGATTAGGGTTTAATCACACTGGGGTAGCTGGCAGATTAGGGTTTAATCACACTGGGGTAGCTGACAGATTAGTGTTTAATCACACTGGGGTAGCTAGCAGATTAGGGTTTAATCACACTGGGGTAGCTGACAGATTAGTGTTTAATCACACTGGGGTAGCTAGCAGATTAGGGTTTAATCACACTGGGGTAGCTGGCAGGTTAGGGTTTAATCACACTCGGGTAGCTGACAGATTAGTGTTTAATCACACTGGGGTAGCTAGCAGATTAGGGTTTAATCACACTGGGGTAGCTAGCAGATTAGGGTTTAATCACACTGGGGTAGCTGACAGATTAGTGTTTAATCACACTGGGGTAGCTAGCAGATTAGGGTTTAATCACACTGGAGTAGCTAGCAGATTAGGGTTTAATCACACTGGGGTAGCTGGCAGGTTAGGGTTTAATCACACTCGGGTAGCTGACAGATTAGTGTTTAATCACACTGGGGTAGCTAGCAGATTAGGGTTTAATCACACTGGGGTAGCTGACAGATTAGTGTTTAATCACACTGGAGTAGCTAGCAGATTAGGGTTTAATCATACTGGGATAGCTGGAATATACTGAGGTAGCTCACAGATTGGGGTTTAATCACACTCGGGTAGCTCACAGATTGGGGTTTAATCACACTGGTTGTAGCTCACAAATCTTTGTTTAATCTCACTGCGGTAACTTGCAGAGGTATAGTTTATATGATATATAAGTTTATATTTGCTCACATGGTCCTTTTGATGTAAAACGCACATTTGATTCTACCAAGATTTTACACAAAAATGTTTTATTAATTATTTAATAATTCCTTTAATCATTTCATTGAGTTTAATATTCTTTCAGATATCATCTGACATAGCACCAGTGGTACAGGTACAACAGTTTGGCAACCAGTGGTGTAGTGTATTATCCCAATGTTAAGTATGTGACTGGCACTTTTTTAGTGTCCATAAAAATCAGCAATAAACAATTAAAAGTCATGTAGTGTATCCAATGCTTAACGTGTGGAGTGTGTTGTAGCTGCACCAGGAAAACTTGCAGAGGATGTTGTAAATGCACACAAGTAGCTCGCAGATGGGGGTTCCAACATACTGTCATAGCTTGCAGAGCAGAGTTTAAATGAACTAAGGTAAAACACACACGGTGGGCTTTAACTAGACCAGGGTAACACAAAAAGTGGAGTTTAATTGCACTGTGGTAGTCACAGAGCTGAATGTTCTCATTTACCAAGGTAACTCCCATAGTAGGGTATAATCACCTTAGATTGAAATAGGTTGTAACGCAGGCATTAATTGCAGTGGGGTAGCTACCCATAGGCAGGTACACCAGTTCAGAAATGGCATAACAGGGCAGATGGTGTTAAATTGTCCTTCACTAGTGTAGCAAGATATAATTTTTACAGGGGTTACATGCAGAGCCCGGTATTCAGGATACCTGAATACTATCTAGTCCTAAGAATTTTCCGGAACTATCCAAACAAAGGAACCCCATCAAATCCTGGTTATATATACATATATTTAATTTTTTGTTTGGAAGAATTTGGACACATTCCATGGAGGTAACAGTGTCCAAAGCAAACTTTCAGCAAAGTAGGGAAGATGAGTGGAAAAGAGAGGAAAGGGGTCTAGAGGCAAAGGCAAAGGGGAAATGGGAGCTTGGAATGTGGCTACTGAGATGCAAAGAAGAGAGAGAGTGAGAGAGGACTGAAAGAGAGAAAGTCAATTCATCCCTTGCTTGAGGGAGCTGTTGGGCAATGCTCCAAGCAGGGAAAAGCACCCCCCACACCCTACCACCAGCTCCCTTTATTAATCTAAATTACATGAGCTCATTGGTCTTATTGAAGTTGGAGATATCATCACGGCCAAGCTGCTACAGCTATGCTAAAACCAGAAATCAACCCACTCCCCCCCCACCACTCCTTGATTCTGATCCCCGCAACATGACTCCGAGCTCTCAAGGTCACGAGAGAGAGAGAGAGAGAGAGAGAGAGAGAGAGAGAGAGAGAGAGAGAGAGAGTCTCATTGAAAGAACTTTGTTTTAGCCCCAGCGCTATGGAAATGGCTAAATCTGTAATGTGATAGCGGGCCATTTTTACTTTGAACCCCACAGAGGATAAACACATTGATACCACACTAACATCGCAGAGATGAAAAAAGAAAATGTAATGTATTTTTAAAGCGACCATGTAGCACAATGTTCTCTTTAACCCAAAATGTACCTCGGACAAGTCGGTCAGCCAAGATATACGCAGAGGGTAAGCTAAGAATTGGCTGTTGGTAATGTTTTGGACACACCTCTTGGCCAATTACAAACTGCTTTGCGTGAGAAGACAAAAGCATCAAAATCATGTCTGAAATTATCCACAGGTGTGAGTGTGAGTGACTGTCTGATACTGTCCACATGTGTGAGTGACTGGGTGAGTGTGTGGTGTCCTGTCGAGGGTGTGTCTCTGCCTTGTGCTCAATGATTATTAGCAGCTGGACCCATGGCAACACTAAACAGGATGAAGGTGTTAGGGGGAAAATGAATGAATGACTGTATGAACCAGTGAATGAAAATTGAAAACTATTAAAAGCAAAATGTGTGTCACTGCAGACACTTTTTATTTTATATTTCCAGTGCTAGAAAAGTGTCTTAAAACATCACAATGGCCTACAACTTCATCAAGGTGTTGTAGATAAGTTTGTTGACACCTTTAATGGCAAGCGAATGAAGGTAATTTAAAGTGGTCACATATTGGACATCTACTCTTAATTGTATAATCTCCATAGAAAAGTGTGAACTTAAATGAGATAGTCCGGAGCATCTGCACATGAGCTTAAGGTCACCATGCCCACTGCCAAGTATTGGCTAGAGGGATATGAAGCCCCATGGAATTTTAATTGTGGAGTAGTAGCTCACAGTGTTAAAGAAGCAAATATCTGTCACCAAACTTGTGTTGGTGGGTACAGGGAAAACTGTTTGCATTTCCAGCTACATACTATAAGAGTGGTCAGAAAGGTCAAGTCGTATCCATAATTTTAATAAGCTGATTAATGCCTTTTCCAAACTCTGTTAAAGTCTTTCCTCAGAACCTCAACATCCCCCTGTTGGCTGTCCACACACTCTCTCTCTCTCACAATGTTACCCAGGCCAGATTAAAAATGCAAGCTTTGGTGCAGGCAGACTTTTTTGGATGACGCAAAATATGCGGTTATTAATTCGCAAGCTTGCTTTAAGGATTCAAAAATTGATATGTGAATGAGGCGAGTTCAGACACCCCTTTTTTCCCACTGCACACACTCATATATACACACACACACCTTCCTCCACACAATGATTTGGGTGAGATAATGATCTGGGTCTTTTTTTTCCCCCTCTGGGGGTGCTGTGTGTGCTAGGGCCAGGGAGGGGTCACAATATAAAAAGGATTGAGCTTTATAATCTGTGGCTGTGCTCAGGCAGATTGGGTTGCCTTTGGTATGCACTACTCCAGGAAAAAAAGGAGCCGGACGACTCGATCCTCTAAAGACCTGATTGCCCAATTTGTTTTCACTGTCTGTCAGAAAGAAAAAGCTAGCCGCGCTCTTTGAAAGGGATATGGGCCACGCTGGAGTGTGGGTGAGATGGAGAGTGTGTGATTGAGCAAAAAACCTAAGTGAGCATATATTAAGACGGCAGGCCAAAACACATTCTTCCTGCTAAACTTTCAAAACTTTGCCAATAGACACCACAACAGGTTTTACTGCCAGAAACTCTTTTTCCAGAATAATCCACTGGTTTTCAGAGGGGTGATATGTTTGACTCCAGTGGACATCCACAGTCTTCTACTTCTTCTTCTTTGTCGGGTTGTTGCCACAGCAGATCAACCACAATCCACACCATCGATCTGTTTTTTAACACCGGATGCGCTTCCTGACTCAACCTTCCTTATATTTTCAAGCTTTGGCACAGACACTGCAATGCAATTGCATTCCAGTGGCTAGGTACACACATTCACACCTATGGACAATCTTCTGGGTCGCCAATCCACCTACCAACATGTGTTTTTGGACCGTGGGAGGAAACCGGATCACCCAGAGGAAACCTACACAGACACAGGGAGAATACACCACACTCCTCACAATCAGTCACCCGAAGCGGGGCTCAAACCCACAACCCCAGGTCCCTGGAACTGTGTGACTGCGGCACTACCTGCACTACATCGTGCCAATGGATGTCCACAAAAAATATAAAAAGAATGCATAAATTCTTCCCTTTTCCACAAGTGAACACAGTTCATATTCTTAATAAACCATCTGTGACCTCCTTTGTTCAAAATACCACAAGGAACAAGCCCCACAACAGTGTTCTTCACTGTCTAAACAACCCTTTTCTGAAGAGCTGTTTTCAGCACCTCTTCCTTTAAAGGATAACAAGACACTCACTGTTCACCCTGACCCTGAGTTCACAGCAGTAACCGCTCAGTTTTTACTCTTATTTCTTATTGTGTTTAACCTCGTCTTTGTGCTCGCAAATAAAGTCCAGCACTGTGATTGAACATACTCAGACAAATAGGTGGATCAGTTCAGAAGTCTTCACTCACCAAGAAGCAGCAAAAAATTAGAGCGAATTGTTTTATCCTGTTTTCTGGCTTAGGCAGCCCAGAAAACTGACTGGGTGGTTATGTTTCACAGAACATGGGTTGGTGGACTGAAAAGTGTTATTTTCCAATTTTCCCCTACCACTACAAAAATGCTAGCTTCTGATAGCAGCCCTATGGGGTATATTGTATTATGTTAGTACTCAGGTTAGAAGAGACCAGGAGTCCATAAAGCTTTGGCTATATAGCAGATGTGCTTCAATAAAAACAAGTCTTAACCGTTATTTCTATTCAAAAATTTGGGTACATTATTTCTCCTGTAAAGTTGCCATTTGGACAAGCCAAGCGGGGTCAAACCCCAAGTTCAGAAGATGTGCCAAGCAAGAGGGCATCCACAAACTCTCAGTCATACATTGTAAATGTTTGGCACAAAGCTCTTTGAGACATGGGTGTGTCTTTCTGCACTTATGTCAGCTGCTGTTGTCACTACGCCCGCTCTAAGAGCCGAGCCCGTCTTGATTCCAACCCAGGTGTGTGTTCCTCTGAGTTCCTCACGCCTTTAATGGGATTATTTGAGCGTAATGATCCCCTGACTGCTGATTTATTTGGGTGCCCCGCTTCTGACCCACTTTCTTCGCAGCTGTGCGCCCAATGGCTTCCAGATTTTCATCATTTTCACAAGCGGCGTGCCATGACAGATGAACCTTTAATGTCTGCGGGTCTTGACGGTACAATCATTCACTGCTATTGTTTTTGTCAGCCAAACCCCTGTGTGCACAACTTCAATGCTTTCTTCTTCTACTCCCTTTCTGTTTTCTTTTTTTTTTTTTTAAATAAGCATCCAGATGTGTGTCGTGTTTTTTTTTCTTTTCTTCCTGCAACGGGATTTGTTTTACAAATCGCTCATGACAGTGTAATGGCCGTTGGGGAAATGATAAAGTGTGAATATTGTGATAAGGCTTCATTGCATCAGTGTCAGCATTACTCAAGGCTGCTCCTAAATCCGGTTCGGCTTGATTAGAGGAATTAAATCCATTTGTAGCTAACCGTCTACTTTGCTTATAGGATGAAATGAAAAAATTGGCTTGTTCACTTTGTGCACATGGGCACAGTCCTGCTCCAATTAGAAAAGCCTGTTCCCAAAGTACTGCAACGATGTTGGAAGCATATTATGGTATAACACAGTGGTCCTCAAACTTTTTAACCAAAGAGCCATCCCACAGTTTTTGAGTCTTTCAGGGGGTCCAGACTGAGACATTTACATGTCATAAAGGCATGATTATTTCAAAATTATTATGGTAATTATTTAGCAATTAAAGTTTCAAGAATGTCACTGTGGATTACTGGACAGCATCTAGTTCTGCTTGCACATATACATTATATTTTACAGTAGAACATGTGTGTGGTGTAGGGAAACATGCGTCTTCCTAAAAGTCACAGATACTGAATCTCCAAAACATCTGGATCCATGCTGTCAAACTCAGTGGTCAATTTTTGTTTTTGATTTCCATTATAGCTAACGTTAGTACTGTAGCGGACCATGGGCCATAGTTTTAGGACCTCCAAATAAACCTTGGGTGGCTGCTGGAATATGTATTATTGGGGCCAACTGGGGGAGCAGTGACAGAGACACTGTACTGAACAAATAGCCCCTGAGATGTAAAACCCTTGGAAATTATATTTATCAGAACCATTTATATTTTGAGGTGGTGAAATAATATATATTGATTGACACATTGGAAAAATTCAGATAAAAAATATTATTATATATATTATGTATATAATATTTATATATATACACACACACACTATACATTACCAGTCAAAAGTTTGGACATCTCACTTTTCTGCATTCATTCATTATCTGTAACCACTTATCCAATTCAGGGTCGCAGTGGGTCCAGAGCCTACCTGGAATCATTGGGTGCAAGGCGGGAATACACTCTGGAGGGGGCGCCAGTCCTTCACAGGGCAACACAGACACACATTCACACCTACAGACACTTTTGAGTCACCAATCCACCTGCAATGTGTGTTTTTGGACTGTGGGAGGAAACCGGAGCACCCGGAGGAAACCCACGCGGACACGGCGAGAACACACCAACTCCTCACAGACAGTCACCCGGAGCGGGAATCAAACCCACAACCTCCAGGTCCCTGGAGCTGTGTGACTGCGACACTACCTGCTGCGCCACCGTGCAGCCTCATTTTTCTTTGTTTTTTATTATTTCCAACGTTGTAAATGAATATGGAAAACATTAAATCTATAAAGGAACACATATGGAATTATGTAAATTATGTAGTAAACTAACATACTAAGTGTTAAACAAACTATACTTTCCATTCTTCAAAGTAGCCACCTTAATGTGTTTGAGGCCAGGGTTGTGCAGAGGTAGGGGCTGGTACACTATACAGGTAGTTCTATACAGTGAACAGCACTATTCCACCACTGAACAAAGAGGTATCCAAACTTTTGACTAGTACTTTATGCATAAAATAAAAAAAATTGACCAGCTTGCAACCAGTCCTATACTTCAAAATACACAAGCAGAACAAATAGCAAACGTCCAGCAGCTACACAGCTTTTGGAGCTGCTGACCAGTGGCAGGCCTGTGGAGATGATGAGAATTGAGCTACAACTGGACCTTACTGAGGCATGGCGAAACTGGAGGGAGAGAAGCGAGATGGCCTTGAGCAGCAAGTAAATATTACACACGCACACCCAATCTTGTATAAATGAATTGTGAGGACATTATATACATCCATTCACATTGTAGAGATTTAAATTTTCCATACGTACTGCTAGTTTAATCCTAAGCCTGACCCTAACCCAACCTTAAAATGTAATGATCTAGTGGTCCATGCATGGAAGACAAGTCCCCACAATGTAAGTGAAACATGTTTTTGTCCCCTCAAAGTGATATATTGCTGTTACACATAGATGGACCATAAATACATGGTTCATGTCACCGTTATTATTCAAAGATGTAAACAGAGCATCCATGTAAACACACACGCCTGCCCTCCCACCCCCTCGGTGATATGCTGTTGAGCTAATTTCTCATTTAAGCAATTTGGCCTTTACAAACACATCTCTCCCCTATCCCTTTAACTCCTAACCTTCATTTTCTCCGCCAGCTGAATCATCATCGAGGTCACTGGGTGGGATGTTTCGGCCTTTTTTAATAAGGACGCGAGCCAGCAGTTGCTGGCAGTCTTCCACCTAGGAGTAAATTGAGGCGCTTAGTTGAAGACCATCATAAACTACGCGCTCGCATATATCATTATCACTGCACAACCGTTATTCTTCACACCATGATTTAGGACCTGGGCTAAGATCTGGGTTCAGGGCCCATCTCCGCTTCATCTAGTGCACAGGCACGCTCACATTCCAGTGTGAGTGTAAAAACCGCCCTTGTCAAGAGCACTGGAGGCCTTTAATGATGCGTGGGTCTGGAAAATTACCTGCTTCCTCTCAAAAAGAACCCCTCAAACATCACCACCAACAACCTATTTACCTCTAAAAAAAACCAGCCCCTTTTCTTCCTCCTCTATGATCTTAATTGTATATATCCAAAAGCCTATAGGTGCCAAAAATGTGGATGTTGACATTTTTACATCAGCTGACCTTCACAACACAAGGAGGCAACTTTCTTCTGTCCTAAACATATACTTCAAAATGAGCTGCTGCTTTAAAGTCCAAGAAACAAAGTGGACAGAAGAGAAGATTGGTTTCTTTCTTTGTGTAAAAGATTATGAGCAAAACAATGCTTATTCTGTAAAAAAAAACAAAAAACACTGATAGACACTGGATAAACAAACTGGATGTGACCAAAGGTAGCTGCAATTCTCTCGATTTTATATCCTTGAAGACAACCTGATTTTGCATTAGTTTATCTGATTTCTTTTATTATACATTGCTCTGAAATTTAAGTGGCTATGTACAATGGTGTACAATATATGTATGAATTACTCCCATGACACAAATGTCACCATGTAGGTTTATAAATGTCTAGGAACAATGGAAACCACCAGGGAGTGCAGAATGGTGGTGGAAGTGTCAACCAAGTTCAAAAATATTAACAGGTCGTTGGTTTCTTTTGGTCTTCTGTTTCATGTTTGAAACTGAATGTCCTTGTCCACAATTGGTCCACCATTAAGAATATACTGATTATAATGGGGGTCCACATGTGTCTGGACTAGGGCTATTGTTATTGATGGATTGTAAATTAATTAATCACACAATTTCCTCAGATTAATCACGATTAATCACATTGTCCCCTCCTTAAGACTAAAGCTTTTAATAATGGATATTTAAATGTGAAATAAAAGAATCACTGTAAGAGCAACACAATGGATTTATATTTCTATTTATTTTTAGTATATCCATTAGAAAATGTAATCACAAAAATACAGTTAGAATTAAGTTACTTTGTGGGTAACATTCTTTATTACATTACCTTAGTGTAGTTTTGATGATATTTGAATTGGAATCTCTTAATTTGCCAATTAACATTTTCAGGGAAAGCTTTAGCATTGGACACAAGTGTTAATGAAGAAAATTAATGCTACAGAGCAGCTCATGGCTCAGACAATAAAATACTCCAGGTTCCATTTCCAACAACCAAAAGATTAAATGCAAATTTCAGTATAAATATAATGTATATAAACTGTAATATTTCTGACAAATAAAACCACTAATACGTCACTATGTTTTGTAAAAATTGTGAATTATGGGAAGGTGTTTTGGACAAATTGGGTGCAATGATTTTTTTTTTTTTTTAATTCATGTGTTAAATTTCCATGTGCATTAACATGCTTTAACGCATTATTATTGACAGCACTACTCTGGACATACAGTACAGTGTATCTAGCCTGCTACAACAGTTCTTAATGTTATATTTTGTATGAAGTTAAATCAAGTTTGTAGATTCAAGTTGGAGTACTAGGGAGTATCTGCTCAGGAACTGATACAGAAACCATGCACACTCCAAAACAGCAGGGACTACATGACACACTTTGCTTTGCTCTGGGATCAGCAGTGTGTGCTTTCTCTGCAGGGGATCGGACGTGTTTAAAGACTGTAGCTTTGTTAAACACCACCGTGCATTCTCTCTTCCCCAGTGGAAGGATTAGCGGGTTTGCCGCACACAATCTGTTGCTCACCCACTGTGCTGAAACTCGTTCAACAGTTCATTTACGTCATATATGTTCTGTAAGTCCCTCATTACCCTTCTCCAGCTACAGGAAGAAATCTTCATCTACAGTCATTTTTATTATAGCACTGATTTATTCCATATACTTTGATGGCTAGAGTTATAATTTCATGTTGCCACAGAGATCATAAGAGGCTAAGAAAGTTTTATCACGCTATGCTTTGCACTAGTGGCTTAGGCTGAATTTCATTTTTAGGTGAAGATGGTACCAGTTTAGGGGGTCTCAAGAGCAAGGAACCTATCCCACCGGTTTACTGAGGATGGCAACTATTTCAACCCACTTTACTGTAACAGGGCTCCCTAGAGTGATGGACTATCCAATCTAATAACTTTGGGATGAGCTGGAGTGGTGTTTCTGATCCAAAACGTGACCTCACTAATGTTCCCGGCTGGCAAATGCCATCAGATCCTCACAGAATCTTCCCAGGAGAGTAGGGGCTTTCACTGCAGCAAAGCTTCAATTATTATGTAAATCCACTACTCTGTGATTTTTGGCAGATTTCATGGTCAAAAAGATGACAATACTGGACTAATGCTGGTATGCACTTTTGCAGCTGTTGCCATGGTGATGATCAAGGTAAAGCCTCTAATATATGTTTTAGACTAAAATGAGGTTTTTTTTTAAGTGGGTGACAGGTCTGGACTAGTTTAGCTCCTGAACAGTTTATTAAGGAGCTGTGCTGTTGTTCTATGCAGAATGTGGATTGGCCATGTCTTACTAAAATAAAAAAGGTCCTGGCAGAAAAAGATGTTGTCTAAATGGTAGCATATTGCTCCATACTTGTATATATCATTCAGCATTAACGGTGTCTACACAGATGTGCAAGTCACCCATGCCATGTGCACAAATCCCCCTCATACAGCACAGATTCTGGCTTTTGAACTTATAACAACTCAGATGGTCCCCTCCTCTTTATCATGGAGGACGCAGCATCCATGATTACCTAAAAGAATTTCAAATTTTGATTTGTCAGGCCTCAGGTCACTTTTCCACTTTACCTAAGTCCATCCTAAATGAGCTTGGGCCTAGACAAGAGTTATATATGGATCCTGGTATATATATATATATCTGGTAAATTCATTTTACTTGCATTTGTGGATACGGCTACAAACTGTGTTCACTGACAGTGGTTTTGGGAGGTGTTTCTGAGCCCATACAGTGATTTCCACTAGAGAAACCTGTTTGTTTTTAATTCAGTGCCATCTGAAGGCCCGAAGACCACAAGTAGCTTATACTGGTTTTGGTTTTGTCCGTGGCCTATAGAGATTTCTCCAGATTCACTTAAATATTAAATAATATTATGCATTTTACATGATGAAATCCCCAAGTTGTTTACTTTTAAAGTTTCACTGTTTGCCCACACAGTTTTTCACAGAGTGTTTAACCCCCAACACCCCCCACCTGGATTTTGAAATATGTTGCTGGCATCAAATTCAAAATAGGCATATACTTTTCAAAAAATAATATAATACCTAGTTTCAACATTTGAAATATTTTCTATTACATATATTGTTTAAATAACTTGCATTTCATTGCATTCTATGTCCACCCACCCCCACCTCCACTGGCGTGTACATTTTGTCATTTTGTCATACTGTTTTAATTTTAATTTAACACATTTTTCGAACAATCTGAGATGAGGCGGCAGCTTTTTTGGCCTCCAAGTGTGTGTGTGTGTGGGGGGGGGGCTGGACCCCTACAAGCATCCTTGTAGCTATACCCCTGCTTTGTTTGCATGACTTCCTGAAAAGTTAACAAACAGAGCATCACTGGATACACATCCAAAAACCATAGCTGTGTGTCCTCCACAAATCGCATTCTGCTCAGTTTCATACCGTTTCAAATAAAGTCCTTCACATTCCTTTTGCTGTGTTTGTGCGTCTGCAGATCTTATCGCATGTGAAGGCCTCATGAATTCTTCAGCAGCAACTGGCTCCTAAACTTCAGCCTGTCTCTAACTGACCATGGTTGGTGTGATCTTGTGGGTGTGGGAGTGTTGTAGATGTGAACATCTACAGTGTACTATATCTTCTTCAGCCTTCCCAATCTTCTGGGAATGCTTTGCCTTAGAAGTTTTGATTTCCATAAGTTAGGAGAGCATTAATGAGGTCAGGTATTTATGCTGGATGATTAGTTATCGATCAGAAATGCTATTCAAACCCATCCTGATGATATTCCATCACTTCAGGCAATACAATTCCTTGCCTAAACAGTCCAATGTCTGGAGGTTTTACATCACTATATTCCACACTTGGCACAAGAGGATGGTCCTCGCACCTGCTGACCCCAATAATCAAGCGATTTAGGGCCCAGTAAATATCTGATCTATCAAAGTTGCTCAGATCTTCTTGCCTGTCAAGTTCAGCATTTCCAGCAACAAGAACCAACTGTTGTCGTACTGTGTAATACATTCCAGACTTTATCTTGAGATGACCAACATTATTGCCTTCATCTGAGAGTGGCCTTAATGTGTTGGTTCACTGCTGTATACAATATGTGATACAGTAGAATTGTTTTGTTGTCAGGGTTGCTCCACTTTCTGATGTTACTGCTGTCCTCTGTGTCATTTTCTATCCCTACAAGGTGTAATTTAGCTTGCGCACACACACACACACACAAACACACACACACACACACACACACACACACACACACATACACACACACACCATCCAACTGTAAATGTCACTTCCCCTCTGGACATTTCCCAGAATCAAAGCCAGAAAAACCAAAGACAGAAAAATAGCTAATCTCTAGACAACACACTAGACAAGAACATTCTCTTATGCTTCAGAATGGAAACAATCATTTTGATTTTATGTAGTAGCGTAGATCTGTAGGCCTCTGGTGTGTGTGGACAGCTGACAGTGAACAGTGTTGTACAGTGTCATGGTCAGTATAAACCAGATCAATTCGACAGTGAAGCAAATTGTACATAATTTCTCTGACCATAGCTTATTGATCACACTTGGATCTAGAAGAGACAGTGTTCACACCATGGGTGTTAACTCCAATAGAGGGCTTTAGATTTTTAGTATCAGTGGTGCTACAAACTACCGAGCAGGCCACTGTGGGTAGTGTCCAGAGGTTTTGGGAGGCCTTAAGAACCTCAGACTCAAATTGACACAAGATTTGACTTTGGGATAGTGTGGGATATACCCACACTAGTGAATCTGTGGTGCTGGAGGGGCTTGGGTGTCTTGCCCAAGGGCACTTCAGCCACAGATGTTGAGGGATGAAAAAGTGCTGTTTCTTCACTTTTCCTGGACCATTGCTGTGAGGATTAAGAAGAGCATTAATGAGGTCAAGGACTAATGTGGGATGAACACAACAGAATTTACTTTTAAACCCCTCTAGCTTGCTCTTGGCATTGGGCCTGGTGACCTACAAGTCTCATTCTACTGGTCATATTTTTCTAAGGATATAATTCAAGCTGAAGTGGACCTACAGTTGTCATAGTGGGTAAACAAAGTCACAAATAACAAGACTGGTCATGGAAATAATGGAAAGAAACCCAGACCTATTACTGTCAATGACCCTTTGGCATCTAGAAATTACAAAACAGGGACAGAGGAGCCTCTCTGTCTGTTGATATTTCATGGACTTGAGGCCAATAGGTTCTGATTTCCTGGGCTTCAGCATCTCTAACCTATACACACAGCAGACCCTCATATGCTATTATTCTTTTGAGAGCACTCCAGCAATATGAGCCAACATTAACAGTATCAGATTTGGTCAGTGGAGTGTATGGCTTGGGTCTGAGTACCTAGTGAGCTGTCTATATTAGGCAGCATTCTCAGCCATCAAATGCATGTCTTCATATTGGTCTGGGCCCTTGGATATGTTATATGTCCAAACATTTGCAGATACCTCTTCTAACAAATGACTTTCAGCTCCTTTAAGGTGGACCCATTCTTGACACAAGAGCTCAGTTGCATACATGAAATGAAAAAGGATTCTCTGGAGCAGCTGCAAATGTATTTAAGATCACCACGACCAATGTTGTGGAGAAGAGTAACTGCCTTCTAAGGAATGATAGTGCATGATACCACAATGGTATTTGATCTTTCAAAGGTTTATGTGGACGAACACAATCAAATCCTCACCTCAAAGTAGAACCATATAGATACTTGTAGCGACAACCCCTATAGGACCAATATAGACCTGTCGAGACCTGTAGAGTCTAACTCTATAAGACCATTGTATCCATGGGATGCAGGTGACATTAGGGTATAGTAGCTGCCATATTGAGCTCTTATGTATTACTCATAAACACGCAACTCATATTAAAACTTTGATGCTGAAATTGTTTTTTTCCCCAATACTTTTAGTCCTCATTTTCTTGAAATTAAAGAAATATAAGTATTGAACCCTGACCCACATTTGTAAACAGAGCTCTGTTTGTGTGTCATTTAGTGGAGAGGAGCTTTAGCTGCATCCTAAATAGCACCATTCATAGTGCATATCACATAATAAAACTAAAGTGAAGTGAAGCAAATAGCTGACTTAAAATTAATTTAACATTTACATGACATACAACACACTAAGTTAGTGCAGACACCGTTCATTTATGACCTATACTGTGTGTTACGTGTGTAGGGGGACATTTGGAATTTGGCCTAGGCTTCACTGTAGCATGGAAACACCATCTCACATTTTCAGACAAGGCCAAACAAGAGAAATAATTTAGGCAGACAATAAATCATTGCACGTGCAGGGACAGTGGGATCAGATTATTTACCCTGTAAAAAGGGGGGAAAGACTGAGACAAAAGAATACTTAGATTGTGCTTGTAATCATGTAATCAAAAAATATCATATGACTGCAAGCCATAGATAGAAATGGAGACAAACTCTATAGGACCAATAATGGCAGAGCCTATAAGGCCATTATAGACTTGTAGGGACAGCCACTAGGATCACTGTAGAGCAACAGAGACAAATCATATATGTCCTCAATAGCCATAGAGACCAATAGAGACCCACTCTGAAACACTGCACACAAATATGTTATAAAAATATAGGCTGTTGAATATTATTGTTTATGGAACTGAATTTTGTGGTGTTCACAACATACAATAAGCAAGCGTAACTTATTCTAAACAGATGTTTTCCAGACTGTCTTGAAGTACCCATCACTTTATGGTTACATTGTTGATAGGTCCAATAGCTGGATAGCAGATAGTGAAACGCAAGGCGTGCAAATTGACATGTGGATCCACCTTCTTTCTCATTTTCATGTCAAAGCCGCAAAACTCTAACATGTAACATGATCTGGTCACTGGATGCTTGGCTTGACTATGATGGGCTCTGGTTCTCTGGATTTACTGAAGGAAGGTATTGGCCCACTTTCTCCTTTTCGACTGTCACGTGCAGAGTTTATGAATATGGTTATGGAGATGGCTAGGTGATGAACATTGCTGGCCATTCATCATAAACACCACCAAGGCAGGGTTCATAAAGTGAGCTGGAGCCTTGGAATGCAAGGTACGGAGGGCTCCGGGCCTATACTTTAGCATAAATGCTATTACAACAAACAAAATCACTCCAAGGAACTATTTTGTTTTGTTCCTCTACTTAATTTAGCAGATGATGCTTTTTCTAGTAGGTAGCAAAAGCCCATACTAAGCCACTTAGACTCCACTTGTTTTTTCAATCTTCTGTTTCTCAAAAGTGTACACTTCAGAGGACTTTAAGACATAGGGCTTGAGAATTGAGACAGGTCCCAAGACTTCACAAATACCAATCAGAAAGCATCTGGTATATACAACAGAAAATGGTGGTGTCTAAAACTCCCTAAATGCTGTCTGAGGAAGAATTCTGAGAAAGGAAGAGGGCAAAATTGGCTAATTTTTAAAGGCAGCAGAATGGGTCCTTCGCTGCCTTACACTTCCTGAAATCCTGTGTCAGCAGAATGTGTCACAAGAAAATAGCTGAAGCCAAAGGCAGTGTTGTGGTAACTCTGTACATATGTAAGTGAAATACTTAATATATTATTTCTGACCAGAAGTCACCAGATATATCACAGATGCTCATTTCATTATATTAACAAGTTTTTATAATTTTAAACTCATAATATAAGCTCATGCTAGCATTAGCTAAGATTAGCTTTTTACCTAAGTTACTAGAACTTAAATTTACTACAGGTGCTGTATTTATTTTTTGTAATTTAAGCTTAATTCTCCAAACAGCTGCTTAAGAGCTTGATCCAGACTTTGAAAATTGCCTAAAAACAAACAAACAAAAAAAGCACTGGAGAATGACTAACACAATTTCTGCAGCAACAGATGAGTTAATTGTGTCTGATAGAGTGGAAAGTGTGTGGACACCACGTTTATAAACTCCAGCATCACTGCTGGGTCTGATCCACTCATAACAGCCCACCACAATGTCAGTGTCACTACAGCACTAAGTATGACCCACCACCCAAATCATACCTGTGCTGGTCAGGTGTGGGTTCTGACCATTGAAGAAAAGGAAGTCAGGGAGAGAGAGAAGGGAGTGAAAGAGGGACAGATAAACAGAAAAGCATAGAGAGTAAGAGAGAAAAAAGGAGGGAAGGAAGGGAATAAATGAGAGGACAAAAACAGAGAGAGATGGAGAGAGGGAAGAAAGGGGAGAGACAGAGAGGTATGGTGTGGTTTTGACTAACAGCCTCACTCTGTTTTCAGTTTGTCCTGTCAGGGCTTTTCCCTGGGCCAGCAGGCAGAGGGAGGGATGGAGACAGGGAGAGATGAAGGGGTCCTAACTAAGGGTGAGTGCTGCCTCTAATCACATTAACTCGTACTCAGCACTTGGCGGCTTTCAGCGAGACGTCCCATTCGAAAAATATTGATCTTCCACGCAGTGGTGCGATCCCAAATATTGTCCCGAGTTCAACCTGACAGATAGAAAGTCAAAGCCTCTTATCTTTGACGAATAAATAAATAAATAAATGGCCCAAATATCATGATGTGACATCAGTCTCAGCAAAAAAGACCCACACAAAGAAAGGTGAAATCTACCTTGTTCTGCTAAAGGAACTCCTGGCAAACCTGTGTCAAAGAAGCCTGTTACAAATGATAGATATTCTGGAGAAATCTTGGCTACTTCAACCAGAATGGCTTTTTTAAGCTGGAAAATACGTCAAGAAGATTGATCAGTTCCAGCCTTCCCTTTATTCCTGCCCTTTTAAAATGAGCCACATCCATTTTAGTCCATTTTAGCAACTTCTGGAAGGTTGTATTGCACATTCCTAAAAGCTATGGCCTCCTAAAGGCCTTGAAACCATTAGTAGATCCATTCTCCAGTAAATGTAATCACCCAAAGTACCAAAGTACAAAGTAACTTCTGGACCTGAGGTGGAACTTGCTGAATTTTTTTCAGATTAATAGGACTTTTGACCCCATGCACTGCAGCAATACCCTCTACTACTCTAGGAAGGTTATGCACCATATACTGGACCACTGCTGTGAGAGTTTAATTAAAGATTAGCAAATGGATATGTTGTTGCATAGGTTGTATTAGTTATGGATCATGATATCCACCACAACTCATCCCAAATGAACCTGTATTTATTGGTGTGTCATCTATTCATGGAATGCAGTACCAATACTGAGGGGATTCACACCCATCTGGCTGACACTTGGCATTGAGTATGGTGACCATAGGTTCATGCGTGGCTGCTCTAGGGTGTTCAATTCCAATGCAAGGTGATATTCTGCTCAAACGTGCTATGAAAACAGCCAGGATGACCAATCAGAAAAGAGAATATTGTAGAGCTAAATAACTTACATAAATATTTGTATCTAAATTTTGTCCACTCACCTTGTATAAAATACTCAGCAAACCACTCGCTTTATGGTGTTGTGATTTTAATAATCTGGAGATTTTGCTTCTTTTGGTGTGAACACAAACCATGTAGATGAACTAGCCAGAAGACAGTGACAGTCAGTTTTGTACATTTAAACACAACAAAGCGTTTGATCACTCAAGGGGAGTTTAGTTTTACTAAACTGACCTCTCTCTGGCCTAGATCAGAATTTTTATTTTAATTTGAGGATCAGAATTTGTTTTTAATCAGATTATTCACAACCTCATAATTTCAAAACACACACAAAAAGCATGGTTAAAATTCAATGAAAATAAATAAAATCACTGGCTGAGGGGACGTTCCAGGAGTGCCAATACTCCACTTCGCAAAAGTTCATGCAATCTAGCAACGGCACAGCACTTACAACAGAGGGGAGTATCCTGAGAGCCCTTTATGAACATATATAGTTTCTGGTACCCAAAATGTATGTTCCCAGCTGGAACAAAAAAAGAGCATCTCCAGTTAAAGGAGCTTAAAAAAGAGCACAAAAGCTTTCAAATTTGAAAAAATAAATAAATAAAAAACAGGACAATGCTGCTGTTGTGTGTTGTCTGGAGCTGTGGTCAGTGAAAATCTAAGCAATTTTTTTCCCTCTTAAATTTTCTCCACTGCAGGACTACTCTGAAAATGACTCACTTTGAAATTAAACAGATAAACTCAATACCATTTACAGGTATCATATATCTCTAACATCTAAATGTGCTGTAAACTGTTGATTAACACTAGAAGGAAAGTGTGAGAGAAACTGAACGTTTGAAGGAATGGAACTTACCTTGCATAAAGTTGATAAACAAATTGTATTTTTTTTCTGTCCTCTTTATCGTAATATCCAACAGTAAAGAGTGATAAGGGAACTGTGATATAATTGCAATAATACACTCGATGTTCATTCTATTACACAAGATATTGACACTGGTGTACTATGACCGCAGTTCACCCGTGCCAATAGCTTATGTATTATTGCTTAATTCATATATACAACATTCAGATAAATATAATCCAAGTGTCACCACAAATCTGCCAGTGAAACAAATCTGTAGTGCCACAGCTTCTTTATGAACTGCTGCTAATGCAATACTACCACAAAGCTTAATGCATCAGAGCAGAATGCAAAATGTCCAGATCCAACACATTGTCTAATAAATACGGGTAGTTTGGGGCCATTCTAACCACCCAGAGAGCAAGGCTAGATGTGCTCTCAGCCTCAAATGACACAGGCTGAAACCTTTCTTTGGTTGAATCTGCTGGATGGTGTGTCATATTCTCTGATTGGCTGCCAAATGATGACAAAACAAAAAGCATGAGGCTTAACTTATTTCTGTTTACACTGTCATCTTATAGACTGTCAACAGAGATGACTCTACAAATGTAATCAACATCTGTCCTGGGATTTCAGATGGAAATCCAGCATAAAGCACTGAACATGGCATGATGTTGGAAATCTCCATATCTCAAATTTAAGGTGGAATTTGTAATTTGCAGAGATCTCAAATGGTTTAAAAGATATTTTCCATTCAAACACAATATGTCCTCACTGTGTGATCATTTCCAAATGGTCTTCAGTAGCAGGTGGCTATGTTAGCCAGCATCGTTTCTGTGGCTGTACACTGCGTCCAGGAGGAAAAGACAGACGTCCATTTGACCTCGACACTCACCTGGTTGCCTGGCAACAATGGAGTCTGCCCGCATCCCTGTGGTGCATCGTGTCTGAGCCACAATCACAGCCTCGCCAGGTCAGCGCATCATCATCATCTTCAGAGAGACAGGGCTAGAGTCAAGGGGAAAGTGGGGGATGGAGAAACACAGACAGAGATGGAGGAAAAAATGAGTGGGACAGGGACAAAGGGAGGGACATATGAACCGAGAAGGGAGGGATGAAAGTGATGAACAGAGAAAGATGGATTGAGAGAGTGGGACCACAGAGAGAAAGAGAAAGGTGAGAGCAAAGAAACATACATGGAGGGAAGTAAACCAAGATGAAGAGATATGAGCAAAGAAAGAGTAGTACAGGAATTGAGGGAGGCAAAAAGAGGAAAGAGAGATAGATGAGGAAGAGAAACAGAGAGAGTAAGTGTGTAAGATCAGGTGTGAGATATTAGAAGTGACGAGCAGGGTGCAAACCTCTTTCCTTGCCTGATGAGGAGGACAATGAGGAAGATGAGGAAGCCAGAATGCAATGAAGCAGCCACAATCGAATCCAGCGGTGAATCGAATCCAGACAACAGGTGCTCTTTGATGTGTAAGCTGGCCGTTGGGTGAAAAAGCAGTTTGCTTATTGAAAACATACACAATTCAGGCCATAAAGAGCAACAAACTGGAAAACAAGCGGCACACTGGTTAGAAACAGATGCTTGAAGTCATATCATCCATTTGTAGACAGCATTTTGCTTATGAGGATGTCCAGGGTGTGTTCCTGTCTTGTGACAAGTGATTCCAGGTAGACCCTTGACCAACCACGACCATGAACATGATGAATAGTTTACAGAATATGAATAAATTAATATATTCCCTCCAGATCCTCTGAATCCACTGATTGTAGTGAATCCAAAACACAAATTATAACACTTCAAAATACTATATGTATTATGTTCTAGAAAGTGTGGTACATACATTACTTTGCTAATAGTCAGCTACAGTTTACATACCTGTTATGGGGGCTCTATTACCTGGAGATCACCGGGTCAATCCCAGGCCAGCTGAGCTTGGAAATCGTAGGATGCCCCCTAGTCTCCTGCTACCATACAAGCAACAAGCAGTTGGCTAGCTAGTTGGACATATGTTGCCTAATATAACAAATATAGACAGTTGCCATTCTCTTACAGCACATTGAGCTATCCAATGATGTTATGTTAGAGCGTTTCTCAAAGGAAAAAATGAGCATCTTTATGCCTGACTTTATTAACGCCTTTCTGTTTTGCCAAAAAAGCTTACTCAATAAAAAGCCCCCACTCATAGTGGATTAATTAATAGCACTTAACATGTCAACATGTTAGAAGAACATTAGATAGGAGGCCATAAAAAATGTAGCTTGCCTGGAACCAAAATAAAAAAAACACAGAGAGAAAAATATATATATATTTCCCCGCAAAAACCTTTATTATGAAAATGTGCCACTGACAATAAAGCATTTTGCCAGCCACTCTACAAGCAACCCATTGTACACAACACCAATCCACTGTACAAAACATGTCCCCAAAAAGTTATTTATCATTAAATAACACCTAAACACTCATTGAGTAATAACAAATCTGATCATAATATTTAACTTTTATTCACAGAAAACTCACAATGAAATGATAAAAATGCATATTTGTCATTTTCTCCATGGGACGAGGTAAAAAGTCACGATATACGTTACATCTCATAAACACAAATCAAACCAAATCAAATCATTTTTTTTTGTATAGCGCTTTTTACAACAGATGTTGTCACAAAACAGCTTCACAGAATTCCAGTAAGACAAAAATTTGACATGAAATGTAAAAATCCCCAGGTGAGCAAGCCAGGGGCGACAGTGGCAAGGAAAAACTCCCTCAGCTGAGGAAGAAACCTTGGGAGGAACCAAGGCTCACAAGGGGTGACCCATCCTCCTCTGGTCAATCTACTAGTAATAATAGTTAGGAGTCCGTGAGAACTTCAGTTTAGGGGCAGCTTCAAGGCACTTGGTGGTTGCTGGAGCATGGGCAGCTGATCTGAAGCATGGAGGAGGATATCGACAGTCATCCATCAGTGTCCAGACAGACAGGTGGGCAGTTGTTTACTCAGAAAAAGGTAAAGGGATGGAATTAGTTTTGAACTGTCTCAGATTACTATAATTCCCTGTGTCCATGGACCCCCCGGATCTGCCTCCTTTATCTATGGGGGAGCATTAACTACCAAAAGATAAACTAAACAAATTAATTTTTAGCCTAGATTTGAGTCCCAAACATTTTCTGGAAGATCATTCCAGAGTTGGGGGTCACAGAGAAAGAAGAGAAAGCTCTTCCCCCAGCTGAGGCCTTCTGAATTCTGGGAGCTATTAAAAATCCAGTATTCTGTGATCTGAGTAAACGTGAAAGCTCGTAATAGGAAATTGTATCTTGAAGGTATTCAGGAGCAAGCCCATGTAGAGCTTTATATGTTAATAACAGAATTTTGTAATTGATGCAGAATTTTACAGGCGGCCAATGGAGTGATGGTAGAACTGGACTGATATGTTTAAATTTTCTAGTTTTAGTGAGTACCCTGGCTGCAGCATTTTGAACTAGTTGAGGTTTTCTTAAATTTCTGCTGGTGCATCCTGACAGTAGTGCGTTACAGTAGTCAAGCCTTGAAGTAATAAAGGCATGTACTAACGTTTCTGCGTCCTGAAGGGATAAGGCATTTCTAATCTTAGCGATGTTGCGAAGATGTAAAAAAGCTGTCCTAGTGATACTGCCTATGTGTTGATCAAATGATAAATCCGGGTCAATTATGACACCAAGATTTTTTGCTGCAGAACCAGGTTTACCTGGAAAGACAGCGAGATTTAAATCTGATAATTTATTTCTTGCCATCTTTGGACCCAAAAGCAGGGCCTCTTTTTTGTTGCTGTTTAGAAGGAGGAAGTTACGCAACATCCAGCCTTTCACAGTCCTCTATTTTCTTTAATCTGTGTTTGTCATCGGGCTTGGCTGAAATATACAACTGCGTGTCGTCTGCGTAACAGTGAAAGTTAATGTCATGGTTTCTTATAACTGTGCCTAGCGGTAACATGTATAATGTAAATAATAATGGTCCTAAAATAGAGCCTTGTGGAATTCCAAATCTTACTTTAGAATAATTTGAATTTAGATTGTTTACTTTTACGAATTGATAACATACCGTTAAGTAAGATTTGAACCATCATAATAGGGCTGTCCCCGTAATTCCAACCATGTTTTCTGACCTTTCTAGGAGAATATTGTGGTCTATTGTATGGAAAACTGTGCTGAGGTCAAGAAGCACCAACAGGGATACGTGGCCTTGATCAGAGGCAAGAAGAAGATCATTTGTTATCTTGACTAGAGCTGTCTCTGTACTATGATGTGGCCTGAATCCAGATTGGAATTTTTCATATATATGATTCTTATGTAGATATGAACTAAGTTGTTGGGCCACGGCTTTTTCTAAGTTCTTGGATAGAAATGGCAGATTAGAAATAGGCCTGTAATTAGACAGTGTACTAGCATCAAGATTTGTTTTCTTGATCATAGGTTTAATAACTGCTAGTTTTAAAGGCCTTGGGTACATGGCCCAGGCTAAGGGATGAGTTTACTATAGTTAAAAGAGGATTGATAATAGCTAGTAGTACTTCTTTGAGTAATTTTGTGGGAATTGCATCAAGTGTGCAAGTTGTACAGTTTGCGGAGGTGATAATCTTCTCTAGTTCTAACTGTGGGAGTGGGTAAAAGGTTTCAAGTCTTTCTTTTACAATTACATTATGTTTTATATCATTCACATCGGTGGCAGCCAGGTCGGATTTAATCCTGTGGCTTGAGTTTGTTGTCTAATATTCTCAATTTTACTATTGAAAAAGTCCATACAATCTTTACTGGTGAGAGTTGCTGGAATTAGTTGTTCAGATCCTGCTTGATTTATTGGAGTTCTGGAAAACACACTAAACAGTACTCTAGGAATATTTTTATTATTGGAGATAAGCAAGGCCAGATATGCTGAGCCAGCTTTAGTGTGGGCATTTCTATACTCTATAAGGCTGTCCTTCCAGGCAGAGTGGAACACTTCCAGCTTGGTTGATTGCCATTTCTGCTCTAGTTTCCGTGATGTTTGTTTTAAGGTACGGGTTTTATCATTATACCATGGGGCGAGCTTTTTCTGTCTTATACTTTTTCTTTTAAGTGGTGCCACATTTTCTAAACTCATGTATCATCTAAATTCCTGAGTTTACCAGTGGTAAAGTTTCTGACATCACTCGATTGCAGCATTATTTAAGCCTTCATTAAGCCCCCTGTCCAATTCACCATCAGAGTCTGGTTTATAAAGTTAGTGTTTACCAGCTCTGGGCTTGAGGTCAGTAGTGAAACCACAACAGATAACAATGATGTCTAATTACAGTTATGAAAGTGGCTTATATATAACTGTTAGGGAAACAGAGAAGGATCTGAGAGTTAGTCAATGTTAATATCAGCTGTATTCAGGTTGTGAGAAAGCGCTCTAAACATGCAGCAAGTTAACTTTAGTCTCTGGCCGTGTCCCAAACTGCACACTGCTGCACTGAATAATATGAAAATATATATATACCACACTTAGCAATGCTCTCTGTAGTGTAGTATGTCAAGTTCCATAGCATGTTATTTGGGACACTTGCCTCACTTTCTAAAGCTAATTTTAATCAAATGCTGTTCCAAATAATTTCACGGTGGGTCCAGAGCCTACCTGGAATCATTGGGCGCAAAGCAGGAATACACCCTGAAGGGGGTGCCAGTCCTTCACAGGACAACACACATTCACTCACACACTTCCACCTAAGGACACTTTTGAGTCACCAATCAACCTACCAACGTGTGTTTTTGGACTGTGGGAGGAAACCAGAGCACCCAGAGGCAACCCACATGGACATGGGGAGAATGTTACACATAATTACACATGCAATATTTTACAGCTTTATCCACATAGGAATCAGCTTATAGCTATGTATAGCTATAAGCTATATCAATATCAAACTCACTCCAATGCCCTAGCACCTGCACATTTTTGCAGATTGAAAAGTGAGAAACTGAAGCAGAGTTCAATTTGTAGGCCTGTTTTCTGTATTTTTGAATATTTGAACATTGATGTTATTGTTGTATGTGGTGGTATTACGTTAAGCTACTGATTAGAAAAATGTAAACTTGCATGTGAATTTTATTACCATTTTTTGGGGCAATGTGGAACAGCTGGGGTGCAGAATTTCCCTTTCTTCTGATGTGGGGAATGATAGAAAAAGTTTGACAACTACTGTTATATTAACAGTAGGTTGTATAGGAGTTTTGACTTGTTTATCGTATCTCAAATTAAGCTTTTGCTTGCCCTCACACTCCCAAGTTTGTGGCACTGTGTGGGATTGAGGGAGTCCCATCTAATGGGAGTGGAATTGGCAATGACTAATAAGTAGGTAGAAAATTTGCGTGAATTTGTTTATAGAAAAAAAAATTATCAACTGACATATATTACTTTTAGGCAAAGCAAGCTGATTTAAAGAGCCAGAAAAGAATAGAAATAATTAGAAAAAAATATAGATGTAGGCTGAAGGGTGTCAGTAAGTGCAGCAATACCCTGCCCTCAGCAATGTTCATATGGTGGAATACATCAGACCCTTAATGAAATTTTCCTATAACATGCAGTCCAGATCTCGTCTGTGAGGGGTTTTATGTGTTCTTATATTTCTGCTAATAACAAAAAGTGACTACATCACTACCTTGTCACAGGGGTCCTCAGGTAGGCACCTCCCCTTGTCAGTATTTCTGGTGTCTGGTGTTTCACACCCAAGGTAGCTATACATTCCTACTATACTTTTATATGTAGATATCCACAACTGCCTCCCTGGTGACAAAAGGCCATACCAAGCCCCACTGGCATGGTTACAGCATGCTCAGTGCCACCAGATCCATGTGAGCTTTATGTAATACACCACTAACAAACACAATAGCACAACACTACACTCACCTGCTTTTACATACCTAAAACACTAAACATCCCTAACTACTCTGTGCTCTCTTTATCCACAATGCTAGCCCTTTCAGCTGCTTCTGATGGCACCACCACCTCTACACTTTTTTTCAGTTTTCAGCCCCTAAAACCACACTACACAAGCAAAGAGGAGCAGACTTTGTTACAAATACCCTAATGCATGAAGATCACATGTTGTAAGATGAGTGTATTAGTGATGGTGTGAATGTGTGAATTTGTCCACATTTGTTTGTGTCCAGGGTGCACACAACGATTCCTGGTTGGCCCCAGTCCCATATTCTGATCAGAATGAAGTGATTACAAAAGATGAACCAATACATTTTTGGCAATAATTGGATATAATAATTACAGAAAAACCCACAGTATTAAATCAGAGGCATTTCAGGAGATAAACTCAACAAGATACTTTTGGAAGGTTTAAAGAATGCCAGAAGTCGTGACGAAGCCCTTTGCTCCCTGACAGCTGGTTTCTCTTCAAGAGCTGGTGAGCTGGACTACAATTCGTCCAGCCGGCCATTTGCTCCGTAACCATCTTTGGTCTTGGGCCAGCAGCAGATGGTAGGAAAGTCAAAGCGCTTAAGGATCTGCAGGTTTATCTTCGACTTGGGGATGAAAATATTTATCAGGAGTGCTGTAGCCAGCTTCTGTGGACATGGCTATATCTCTGACTCTAAACATACCCTTGAAGAAAAGCACAGGGTTATAGAGCAAAGGGTTAAGGTTAACATCTTGCACTAAAACTACAAGGCTAATGTATTTGGCATTCACTTAATGGCCAAAGGTTGGTTGACCCCAATATTTCTTTTGAATCGAAGGATCTTAATAATTAGAATGTACCACTTTTAGTGCAATAAAAGCATATGCTTTTCTGGCAAGGCTTTAGACTATATATGGAGTATATGTATATTTAGACTAGCCATGTATATGGGAGTATATGCATTCAGCCACTGAATCCCAAAGGTGTGAAAGTAAAACTAATAATAATTATAATAATAAAAACACCACCCCAGATCTGTGATACTACTTAAGCTCCACTGTGCTCCTCTGTTATCAATATGTTTTTATTGTATTCCAGCAATACTGAGATGTGAGGAGGAGAGAGAAAATAGAGGACAGAGAATAAGAGAGAAGTGTTAGAATAGGGAGATTGAGTGAGTTTTTAAGCATAAATTTATTAAATACAACAAAAATCCAACGGACTCCAAAAATACATAGCTCAACTTGTTATGGACATGGGGTGCGGACTGACGGAGGCAGATGCACACGCTAATAACACAGACTTTATTTAACAAGAAATTAACAAAACAAACATAAACGAACTTGAGGGCAAACACTAAACGGGGAAAGAACAAGACTAAGAACAAGAACCAGAAACAACATGACTAGGGATTCTAACAAATAGAGCACTTGAAACAACATGAGAACAGCACGGTCCGAAATATTACAAAGAACAATACAAAGAACAAATGAACGACAACAGGAAGTGAGGGAAGGGGCCTTAAATACAAAACACAGACGAGACGCACCTGAGACAAATAACGAGGGTGACGAACAAGGAGGCGGAACAAAGGCGGGACTAAAACAACAACAAAACAAAGCCATGTGCTGAGAAAACAGACCAGACGGGACGAGGGCGTGACACAACTCTCTCTGCCGAGACTTTTGATAATTGGTATAATAATAATAATAATAATAATATTCTGCAGTGCAGACAGGTGAGATATTAATATCCCGTACCTGATAACTATAGTACATTAAAACTGAAAATCCAACATGTGCAAAGCAAGTTTGGGCTAATTGACTGTAGTAAAGAGAAAATGATGTAAACATGATTTTGATCTGATAATGTTTTTCATCTGGCCAGCTGAAAGGTGAGCTTGTCCTCTGGAGTAGACTGGGGCAGGCAAGGACAGTCCCTTGCTTTGATGTACCCCCTTTTCCATTCTGGGATGTTTTCATGCACAGATATGCATGAGGTGAATATTGATAAGCGTGTTGCTGGGTAATTAGACCTGGTCTTGTGTTTGAGGTTTGTTGGATTGAGGGATCAAAGCCTTTAGTGACAGTGACGGTCAAACCCTGACCCTGGACATTTAAGGTAGACAACACAATCACATAATGACCTGCCCTAACTAAATGGAAACGGATAGGGGACTAATCTGATGATGGAGCTGAAATAGTAGCTGATGATATGATAAGTGCTAAAGCAAGGGTAAAGGTCAACAGTCAGGAGTCGGCATGTTTTAAATGGAGATTTAAACTGTGTCAAGATGGCAGTTATTGAAAGAGGCAGGGTCACCTGTGTACAAGGCCTGGAATGATTTCCAATCAGCATTTATTGTATTAATTCATCGATTTATTCATTTATTTATTTGTTGAGATTTTTAACTGGCCACTTTATTAGAAATACATTCCTTGTTGCTCCAGCTTGAATGTGTATGGCTAAACCATTTGTATTAGAGTTGTTTGTGTCATTGCCATTTAATATTTTACATATTGTCATTTACAGTCTTTTATGTTAAAGTTATCTAATTATGATTATATCATTGCTAATTTCACTACTTAGGCCTCTACCCAAGTCTCCCCTGTTAGATGATGCTTAAGAAAGACTAGCATATGTATCTTTATAGAAGTTTTAGGCATATGTTATATTTTAAAACTGCCATTAATGCAGGTTACTTTGACAGTTCAACATGCTTGAAGGAGGACACTAAATTTATTTGAGATTGTGTCTGTTTGTAGGTTTTCTAAACGGCATCTTGTTCATATTATGAATCCTGTTGTTAGCATCTATATAGCACCCACTGTTAGCTTCCCCGCAAAAAGTTTAATATGGTTTCTACATTTGAATGAAAATGTGATGTAATATATAAGGTATAAATAAAATATTATATCCCAGGGATTTCATAGGAACTACATGCAACATAGGCTTTGTTTCCATATACCGGTTTTAGGGTTTCAGAGCTTCGGCTGTGATATTTGACAAAAATTCAAATATTCCAAGGTTGGGGTGGTGGGAGATTTTATTCAGAAAATCCATGGTCAACTCCTGCTTTAAAATTCCAACTTCCTGGCTCACTTGCTAATGCCTGCATACATCTGCTACTAAGGGCAAAGTGTATACACAGGTTAAACACACCTTTCTGTAAGTGATCTTATTTTAAGTACAATGGTGATTAAAAAAATGAATTGTGGCATCGCCACTTTTCATTATAAGTAGGCTGTTTTAGCATGTTAGGTTTCATTTGTAGGTTTCATGTTAGGTTTCATTTGAGCCCCAATACTGGTGGAGTCGGGATTCCAGAAGCAGGGCTGAGCATTTTTTTTTAGCCTCAAAAACATGAAGCCTCAGCCTACATTGACTAATTAAATAAACAAATACATAAAATAGGAATCTCAGTTAAAAACCAAATGCCTACTCAATGAACGGATATCCAAATATTTGGGTCCAGCCTTGTTGCAAACCATTGACCTAAAAAGTGGCCTCTAAGATATGTAGGATTCATAAATTTGCACAAGTGGATGTACAGAGTTGGAGTTTCTAATAAACTGGCCAGTGTGTGGACATCCGTGGTTGGTGTTTCTAATAGAGTGACCTCTAAGTGCATTTCAATTTGATGTATTCCAGTTCAGATCAGGGCTGTCAGACTGTGGTATCACTGGAACACACTCTGCACTCGAAGGGAACAAGCAGCAAATCTGCAAACATTTCACAAATAAACAAGTGTTTTCCTGAGCGCGTGTGTGGCGGCATCCTTTGAGCAAGAGAACAAAAGTAAAAGGGGGAGGCGGAGGGTGCATGGGGGGTGCGGGGGACAACAAACAAAGAGGGAGATGAAAGGCAGGAGAAAACTTTTGAACCGAGGTGGGAGGCGAGGCGAGGCCTAGCCGCCTCATGTAGACGAGCACGGACGTGAAACACTTCCCAGCATACACCGCAGCAAGCCCCAAACACCCACATTGATATATCACTGCCATTTTTTAATTTTTTTTTTTTTTTTGGTTAGTTTGTTTGTTTTAGGGAGGATGCAATTGTAGCTGTTCTGCTGTCTTAGATGTGGAGCAGTCAACATGGACGAAAAGCTGTGATTTAAATAAAAAAACACCAGTTTCTGTTCTCTGTAGGTGCAGTGGGACACTGTCAGGATGTGGAGCACATTGATTCTGACAGCCAGTGACAGGACACCTGCCAAGGAGGTGTGCAAATAGTTTTGTAAAAATCAGAGACCTTTCTGTTTCTTCTCTTTCAATGACGCGCCTTTTTGCTAATCGACTGAAATGACACAGTGGAGGGAAGCAAGTAATACTAAGTATTCAAAACATTTTATATGGCATAATACATACCTCATAATGCTGGGCATAGACTCAGCTTTCATAAAAACCGGAGTATGTGATATTTCATAAAGCAATATAACGTTGTTTCCAAACACTAAAACACCATAACCAGACTCTGGTCTATATTGATCTTATGAGCACCTACTCTAAAGCATTATGAAACTTAGTCTGGTGAGTCTGGTGACTGTAAGACTCTAAGGTGAGTCTGGTACCACCTCTTAACATGGTCAAGAACTGCCTTCCACAGTGTGGGGAAAAAAAAAAAAAATAATGCACACAACATTATGGGTGACATACCAGAGTTCAAAAGAGGACAAATTGTTGGTGCACGTCTTGCTGGTGCATCTGTGACCAAGACAGCAAGTCTTTGTGATGTATCAAGAGACACGGTATCCAGGGTAATGTCAGCATACCACCAAGAAGGACGAAACACATCCAACAGAATTAAATGTGGACGCAAGAGGAAGCTGTCTGAAAGGGCTGTTCGGGTGCTAACCCGGATTGTATCAAAAAAACATAAAACCACAGCTGCCCAAATCACGGCAGAATTAAATGTGCACCTCAACTCTACTGTTTCCACCAGAGCTGTTCGTCGGGAGCTCCACAGGGTCAATATACACGGCCAGACTGCTATAGCCAAACCTTTGGTCACTCATGCCAATGCCATACGTTGGTTTCAATGGTGCAAGGAGCACAAATCTTGGGCTGTGGACAATGTGAAACATGTATTGTTCTCTGATGAGTCCACCTTTACTATTTTCCCCACATCTGGGAGAGTTACGGTGTGGAGAAGCCCCAAAGAAGCGTACCACCCAGACTGTTGCATGTCCAGAGTGAAGCATGGGGCTGGATCAGTGATGGTTTGGGCTGCCATATGGTTTGTGGCATTCCCTTGGCCCAATACTTGTGCTAGATGAGTGTGTGACTGCCAAGGACTACCGAAACATTCTGGAAGACAATGTGCATCCAATGGTTCAAACATTGTATCATGAAGGAGGTGCCGTGTGTCAGAATGCACCAATACACACAGCAAGACTGGTGAAAGATTGGTTTGATGAACATGAAAGTGAAGTTGAACATCTCCCATGGCCTGTGCAGTCACCAGATCTAAATATTATTGAGCCACTTTGGGGTGTTTTGGAGGAGCGAGTCAGGAAACGTTTTACTCCACCAGCATCATGTGACCTGGCCACAATCCTGCAAGAAGAATGGCTTAAAATCCCTCTGACCACTGTGCAGGACTTGTATATGTCATTCCCAAGATGAATTGATGCTGTTTTGGCCGCAAAAGGGGGCCCTACATCATACTAATAAATTATTGTGGTCTAAAACCACAGTTTCAGTTTCATTGTCCAACCCCTGTATATTTGCTTGCAAAAGGACAAATCTTAATTTGCTATTTTGGCATGACAGTCTTTATGATTCACGTCGGACCAATACCAGAGCCAGCACAAAACAATGCACAGAAATGTGTAAATGTGGAGGTACAGACAGCCAATTAGAAATCAACTGGCAGAATCCTGACAGTGAGGCCAGGTTAACACACTGAAACAGACTGTCAGAGACACTGTCAACTTTTGGGCAGAGCATCTGTTGCTGAGACTATATGGAACCTGACTGACTGAAGTCACATGTCATGGGGTAACCACTGATCTTCCCCCAACCCCACACTACCACAAATCAAGCCCCCTGGACTCTAAGGAACTCTGCAGCTTGGAAGCTAAGGACTCCTCTCGTGAGGAAAACTCCAGCCTGGGCAACCTTGCTCTGATGCCTTGCAGAACCTGGATGTACTATTGAGGGACAACGTTCAACTTTTCAACCGCAAGTTTGCCCAGCTGGTATAAAACCTTTCCATGATGCAGAGCAAACCCAGTTCATATCCTACCTCTCGCGAGTTGAAAGTTGTCTCTAGAGATGGGACTTTAAAGTTCTGCAGGGTGCAAGGCATCCCCTGCTGGCACAAGAGTGTGGTCAATCTGCTCCTTCAGGTTGAAGTTTCTTTCATCTATGAGGAGTCCTTAATTTCTAAGTGTCAGAGTTCCTAGAGTTCCTCACGGTCTAGGGGCTGGATCTGTTGTATTGCAAGCAGCTATCCTGCAGGCTTCTGCCAGGCATTATATGATTCTATGTATGCACTCTGATGTCTTATTAATCTCGAGTTAATTAGGATGTGTTACTCTCAGCCGAGCCATGTGGTTGGAATCTCAGAGTCTGTTGGTATTTTTGTTCCTCACATTCCAAATAACAGGTTCTCCTTGCCAGGAGAGTCATGTAAATAGTCATACACATTAAAAACAAGGCTTAATTAAAGCCAGAGGCTTCCCCCCTATTAGTATCTGTAATGTGATTTCTAGTGATTAAGGACATCTTAAGGCTTGGGCGGCAACAGTGTGCGGTTTCTGGTGGACCAGCAGTTGGCAAAATGATTTCTTCTGGAGCTCTGGAACTTTTTCACTAACCCCCAGCACTCCTCCTACCCCCTTCGCTCTTGCATTCCTGGCCTTTGGCCCAAAATAACAAGGCGGTGTTCTGAGCAAACTTTCAAAACCACATCTCGTTTGGGTTTATAACCCAATAATAAGAGGAGCTGCCGCTCACCCACAAAGTAATGCCTGGTTTCCCTCAGGTTGACTAGAGAAAGAGGACAGCGGGAGGATGGGGGGTTTACCTGCAGACGATAGGCTGAGAATAGCTGAACATCTCCAGGCGGCGGTCGGTTCATGTGCCTGGCCCGTCACTCTGACACTGTTGGAGTCACTGAGCCAATTTACACTGAATACGTCACCATTACAGAAAAGAAGCCTTAATGGAAGAATGATCATTTTATTTCTTTTGCCACATGGTATGTACTGAATGTGACGGCATGTGTTGATGTGCTGAGGTCATGGATTTGGAAAGCCATGGAAAATTGTTTCATTTTTCAACTGCAAACATTGTAAAACTTCTTGACATGCACTGTCTAAACCAGCTTTCCAGACACTAAAAAACATAGGCAAGGGAGAGTGTCACAGGAAAATATCCTTAAGGGTGCGGTTATACTTGGTTCCCTTGGTCTTGACCAGACAGATACACTGGTGGTCCATGTCTGAACAGAGGTATTCAACCTGTGGGGCACTCCCCTAGATGAGAAGAGCAGGACAGTGTGTCCTGTTCATATGATCAGAAAAGGGGAAAATCATTGCCATGTGCTGCTTTTTATTTTATTTCATAGCCACTTAAAACAAAATAAATGTCTTGAACAAATTACATGATTTAAGCTGATTGTTTTATACATACAGTAGTTTACAGTGTGACCAGTTAGTTTTAGTTAAAGATGTCGGGCATGTTCTCAGAATATGACAATGGGGGCCTCCACAGGAAAGAATTAATACCTCTGTTCCAAAGCAATTAGGTACAGAGAACCCGTAGATTATCATGGTATGAATACCATGTGGCTTACTTTGCATTTTTTTTTAAATTGGTGTATTAATAAACAATTTTCCTAATATAATTCCACATTTTAAAATAGCTTCAAAAATATAACAGATCCTCATCAGTGTATTCAGTCAGTTAACCAATGTTAACATTGGCCGTTAGCATGGTGTCTCTGTTAGCACTGTTTGTTGGACGTTTTCCCTTAAGTGCTCTGAAAGGGGCTCTTAAAATATTATAATTTCTTCAGTCTGTGTAGCCATGTCCATACCAGGACACAAAGTCCTTTTCTGTAAAGGCTAAGTTGGTTAGTGTGAGGTATAGCTGTGCTAGATCTAGACTGCTTTAGAAGGGAAATGGCACAGAGAATGGCTCAGAGAAAATGTTGTGACAAGCTGTCTGTATTTAGCCTCTGTGCTTGGCCATGTTTTCCATCCAGTTGAACTTTGGCCTTTTAATTGGAGCTGAAAGAGGGGACACCACTGTGGACGGGTGCTGAAGGATTGAGGGAGGTAATATGATCAGTAACACTTTCTATGAATCCTGCATTCATAAGCCTTTATGAATGAATTATATGTCATATGTTATACTTTACAATGCCTGGTGTAACTGCTTGTATCCTTGCATTTCATGTGACCCCAGTGTTAATAGTAGCTGCCATTTTGAGGACTTATTCATTAAAACAAAACTAAAAAAAAATCTCTAAAGTGTCAATTGTTTTATTGTTTCTTCTTTCACATAAATGTTTTGTTAGCATTTAAACATAAAGGTTAAAGTAATATAAGTGAGGAATCCTGACCTGTTTATCTGTGTCATTTTTGTAAACAGAGCCCTGTTCCATCCAGCCGTGTCATTCAGTAGAGAGGAGTTTGGCTGTGTCACCAATAGTGCCAAACTCTCTACACAGTGCACTTTGCAGATTATAAAATTAAGACTACAAACACTCAGACTGTGCATTAATTTTACAAGGACACATCAAGCTTATTGCTGAGAATTAATTGTTTTGCAATCAAGAATACAAGGCATTTGGTGAGTGTAGAAACCACTATTTTATTACCTACACTGTGCACTACATAGGATGGAGGGAGACTTGGCCTCAGATACATCACTGATAATCTCAATTTTCAGACAAGTAGAACTATGTTCTTTAACTATAAGCCAAATGAAAAAAATAATTTAAACAGTCGCAGTTAGCCACTATCCTTTGAGAACCCTCCGAAAAATCTGAGTGCAAGGTCAGTGCGGTCAAATAATTTACCCTGTAAACAAGGAGAAGAGAACGACACAAACACATACGTGGATTGTGTTTTTAGTCTTTTACATGCTAAAACAAAACATGAGTTAAATAACAGGATTACTGAACTCTGTACAGTCTTTGTATGAATAATTCTCACAGATTCGGTCACAAGCAGAGAAATGCATTCTAGATTAATGTGCTAACAGTTTTCAATTAGTTCTGTAATGTAAATGCTAATCTTGCTAACAGAGAATAACAACTCTTTTCTCTTCATTAAACACAATGATAACATATGTTACAGTGAGCTATGGCATGAATTATTGCCAAAGTGTACTCTCAGTTTCAGATTGGGAATGTAATCAAATACAGGTGTTTACTTGTTTATTAATCTTCTATTTAACAAATTATTTAAGAAAATTTCAAACAAAGATTTTATTCAGTTCACTTTCAGTTTGCTTACTCTTCAGACCGATTTGTTTTATGTTTTCTGCTCCCATTCTACTCTACTGGCTGCATGTAACTCTAGCCACTGGCTACTTCTGAAGGAATCTACTGGATTTTTTTTCCCCCTCAAGTTTAAATACATCAAGTCTCTCTCACATACACAGTTTCATATTGAATCCCGCACAAGTATAATTGACACATACTGGCTGCCTTTCCTCCAGCTTGAATTCCTAATGCCTTCACGCACAGATGTGCGGCTAAGCTTCAGCTTCATAAATTAACCAGGAGACATGGCCATCATGGGATTCGCTTCAGGATTTACCTGCAAAACTTTCACTGTTATTTCACTCTCGCTTAACTTTATATCTTAGTTGTTTTCTTTCCACCTTTGTAACCCAGGCTTGCCAAAAGCAACATCAAATAATAGATAATTTCAAATTCTCAGCCATGTCTTGGCAAATAAAACCAGCTTACAAGAGCATTAAATCACGTTTTACTTCCTAATAATGGCAAACAATATTTGTCAAATTAATTATTTATTGTTTTTACATTGTTTGTATTAAGTGCAGCTCACAAGATATGAATAATCAATTTACTTTGTTGTACCTACATGGAGAATGGAGCTGACACAACAGACACTGAAACGTCTCATTCTCCAGGCCCACCATTTCTCATCCCTCATTCTTTCACTACATACAACTCCATCTCCCAAGACCCTCCCTCTTCTCCTCAAAACAGACACAGCCAACTGCAGAGTCATAAATTTCTCTGTTTTCCGTGAGCTACATTCTCATTATTGGTTGAGCCCTGGGGGGAGGGAAAAGCACCGACCGTACTCCCTCAGCACCTGTTGGCCACCCTCCACTTCCATCTCTCTCTCTCTCTCTCTCTCTCTCTCTCTCTCTCTCTCTCTCTCTCTCTCTCTCTCTCTCTCTTTCTCTTTGGTGGTGGCAGTTAACCTTAAAATTTATTTACATTTATGTCATTGGTCAGACACTTCTATCCACACCGAAAATAGTCAGGAGTCTTGCCCAAGGACTCTTGCTGGTAGAAAGCTATTCCTGCCCAGGCAGAGCACTGAACCCCTGCCCCTTTGCGGCCAGGGAAAGCTCTATCTGTAAAGGTGTCACGTTTCTGCACAGGCTGGAGGGTTCAGTTCCAGTAAAAACAGCAGTAATCATTGCTTCTGCTGCCTGTCCATAGAGTGTGGGCCATTTTGGTTTCGCTGATGGCTTGAGTATTCATCTCTCTCTCTCTGGTGGGAAAATGCAAGAGGACCATGTAGAATCAGGCAATCCTGATGATTTTATATATATATATATATATATATATATATATATATATATATATATATATATATATATATAATAGACAATAAAGTGACAGGAGACACTCCTGAACAGAAGTTAGACTATAATAAATGCAATGTGTGGACATTGTAAATACTTAAATATTTGATGATATGTTTATTTGCTGAGATTACTATAGAATTTTCTGTGCCGTACAGTATGTGTGAGGTGTGTGTGTAAGAGAGACTGACTGCAGCAGCTGCATAAAGCATGAGGAAGCAGTTAGGGGCCACTGTTTGCGTGTGTGTGTGCCACAGTGTGTGTGTAAGGGGATGAGTTTTGAATTTGACTTTACACAGCAACACCACAAATGGCCCTCTCAGCTCACCACAGCTCCACAGCCTTCACTATCACTATCACAGTCTGCATTAATGTTATTAACTTTCCATGGGTTGTATTCATATGATTTTTTTTTCTTTGGGTGTGGGCACCATATTGACAACTAATTGTCTGTTTTTCAAGTGCAGCACTAATATAAACAGATAGGACAGATGAATAAATTTTCTCATACACAATACCTCTCCCTGCACTGGAAAGAGTCTTGCAACACTCAGAAGCCCAGAAGCCCAGCCCCTCTTTGTGTTGGCCCATAAATATCTAACAGTGCTGCATAATGAGGTGAAAAACAAACAAACAAACAAACAAAAAACAATACAGTCTGTTAGCTATATTAGCATTTTTGTCATAGGATCTAATGGAAAACTGTTAGCATGTCAGACTCTAATGCATATTTTTCTGCTCTTGTGACTGAATCTGTGTGAGTTATTCATAAACAGATCAACAAGCTTCAGTTATCTATAACTCTGTTTCAGTATGTAAGAGACTACAGGCACAATCCATGTATTCTTTTGTCTCAGTATTTTCTCCCTTTTTACATGTAAATAATATGATCCCTCTGTTCCTGTGCTCTGAGGGTGAAACAGATTCTTGGAAGATAATGATTTATCATGACTGTCTGCATAAATTACTTTTCTGATTGGGCTTAAAGCTTAATAAAGAAGTTGTCCTTGTCTGAAAGTATGCGTGATCAATGAGTGATGATTTTATGCAGAGGCTGAATCCCAAATGTCTATCTAAATCCTTCGTACAATACAGTGTCTCAAAAAATAAATTTCTCCACTCACATAGTGTATGTCAAAAATAGGTTTTAGTCAGCTATAAGATTCACATTTCACTGTCAAAAAGCATCTAATTACTGTCTGGGTGCAGTACTATTAGTTTTATTTTCTATGATGTACACTGTGTAGGAGTACAGTGCTATTTGGGGTTCAGCCCAAGCGCCTCTCTACTGACTAACACAGACAACCAGAGCTCTGTATACAGACTCGGTGCAGATAATGGTTCAGGGATCCATACTTATATTTCTTTAATTTTATTGTCTAAATGAGGGCTGAGAATATTTGACAGAAAGAATAAAACAATTTAAACCTCACCATTTTTGTTTGTGTTGTGTGTTTGTGTAATGAGTAAGTAGCCAATATGGCAGCTGCTCTATATAGTTACGTCAGCTGCAACCCATCAATATTTAGCTTTGTAGAAACTGGGAGTTTCAGCTAAATTTCAAAATTTGCTATGGAATTTATTAGTCATATTGGTGTTTGAATTGTGCTTCTTTAGTTTAGCCTTGTAGCTATGAGTTTATACATCGCTCACCATTTTGAAATGTGCACAGCAATGGCACAGCCAAAATTCCATTTTAGGGGGCTGGGGGTTCTGGGGTTGTCAAAATGGAGACAAAATTCATGTTTCAAAATGTCTGCAAATAACGATGCTGAATGGTGTGTGATATTTTTCATAGACAATAAAGACTTGGTATTTTTAACTGAAGATCCAGACAAGTTCTGGTTTATTAAAATGGCAACAATGTGTAGATCAGATATGTCAGGACCTGAGCCGGGCCATAAAACACAGCAACAGTAACGACCTGCTCCTTCAAAAGAACAACTCTGCTCATGGTTTGCGGACTGGAAAAGAGAGAGAAAGATTTACTGTGGGACGCCATAGTCAGTTTGAAACATGAAATTGGGTGTTATTGCTACTTTGGGTCACTAGGGGTAGTGTAATATTCAATGTCCATGGTCCACTTTTTTTGATTAATGAATATTGTCTGCTAAATAATTTAATTGTTAATAGCTTGAATTGTTTGGGTCAGGTTCTGCTTCAAAACTTGACAGCTTTGGTCAGTTTTGGGACAGAATTGTTTTTCCAGCTTAGGTCAGTTTCAGTTCTTGTTGGTTTGGTTTGGGGAGAACTGTGTAGGTCTTAGGTAGTGATGGAAGGAAGTCTGGATTGGTTTTGGTTCCCAGCATCTAACATTGATGATGTGGTTCAGGTCATTTTTAGACCAAATTATCTTAGTCTCAAATCAGGTTTGGACTGAAATCGATGAAGTGATAAGAGTAGGTTTTGGAGAAATTTTTGATGTGGTTTAGTCTCCGACATTTTGGTTGTGGTTTGCAAAGAAATTTCTTGAGCTCAGGTTGGGTTTGTACCAAAACCTTGATGTGGCTGGGGCAGATTTGGACAAGATTTGGACTGTGTTACTCTCAGGTCAGATTCAGATCTGATAATCTGATTTTTGGCCTGTTTTGGGGTTTGGACCAAAATGTCAGGCTCAGTTTAAACTCAAATATAGGCCAGTTAAGCTGAGGATAGTCCACCACTCAAAAGTATCAATGTCAAGAATAACTTTGTGATCTGAAAGTGACAACTGATGAAAGGCTAGTCCAGGTTCTGTTACAGTGGTCACTTGTAAAGCTACTGTGTATAGCAGTGTGAAACTAGCTATAGTATCAACTTGGTACTGACTTCAGTTCAGAGGCAGTTCGGTAGGAAAATATTGTACAGATTTTCCTTTCTTTATTTTTGGGCTGGACATCTGAGGCTAAAAGCCCCTCTTCAGAGTGTGTATGGGAGGGGCATTTGCATGAAAGCAGAAGTGTGCCCGAATCATGCAAGCTCTCATCGTCTGCTTTGAATTTAAACAATCCAATACAGGGGGAGAAATTCCATCTCTGTCACTGAACTGTCAGTTCATCACTGAGACCATTCCAGTCTCTCTCTCTCTTTCTCTTTCTCTCTCTCTCTCTCTCTCTCTCTCTCTCTCTCTCTCTCTCTCTCTCTCTCTCTCTCTCTCTCTCTCTGTGTTCACTCCATTCCTTTCCCTACTTCCATCACTCCCACACTACCTCCTTGTCTCTTTTCTTTGCAAGTGCTGAACTATAGTATCTAATGCTCAAGTGTACACTATTAGTACATAAAAGTACACAAAACAAGCAACAAACATATACATATAAGTTAAATTAACTTGTAATATTTTAATAAATATATGATATTTAATAAATAAATATCTCTCAATAACCACAAATCACCCAGAGTGTAGTCCACTGATCTAAGACCATAACCATCGTACCCAGTGAACAGAGGGCTAATCCACAGCTAATCCACCTCCTTTTTCTCTTGTGGTCATTCTCAGCAGTGAAAAGTGAAAGCTGACCCTAGATCCACACTCCTGCTCTCAGCTCGATGATGGATGGGACTCTGTGGGCAGTGTGCTGTTGGTCTTTAAAGTGGACCCATGAGCGCACTCTCAGTCTCAGTGGCTGTCCAGCTGTCCAAACCTGCCTCAGGAAAAGAGCTAACGTTGATGGTAAGTGTGGGTAGAATACAGTATCTCAGTGAAGCAGATATAGAATAGGATTACAGTGTGTATACGAGAAGATGATGATATCAGGTTTTTAAAAACATATAATAGATCATAGTTGGAGCGGGCCCACTGTATTTAATAATTTTTTTCTGATGGACTACTAGACCCATTTACTCTTAGTTCCACTCACAGAGGCACAGTTATAGTACACTTTTATATGGATATGTACATAGCATTTGTAGCCTGTTCTTCATCATCATCATCATCATCTTCTTTTCCGCTTTTCTATTTCAGGGTCGCGGTTAGCCTGTTTTTATTAATGGCTATTATAATATATTGTGGACCCTGATTTGATGATGTCATATACTCTTGTTTTATGACATATTATGCTTGTAATTATATGTCCTTGAAGGTGACATATTCTACCCTTTTTTCACAAGTAAATACAATTCTGTGGTCTTAGTGAAACATCTAGAATTTGGTCAAAGTATCACAAGGATCAAACACACTACAGCATTCTCCATCTTTCTAAACAGCCCTGTTGTGAACAACCTATTTCAGTGTGTGAACCTTTTGTTCACATGATTTAATTCAATATGTGATATAATTCTAATTTCAATATGTGATATAATCAAGTTTGCACTTGATGTAGGAATTGGAGCTGAATAAGATGGTTGGTTAGCTCCTGATACACAAATTAATGTTTACAACATAAACAATAATAATATTTAAATTTCATTATATTTTTAAAAAATTAACATGTCCCTTTTTAAAGAATTGTAATTGCATTATGCACCGAGTCATATTCTGAAAAAAACATGATTCATAGTAAAGTAAGAAATAAAAATTTAGAAATATAGATTTTGGAATGCAGTTAATTATTTCCTTAGGAATCGTACCATACTGAAAAAGGAAGATTTCAAAAAGCGCAGAAACAACCCTTGAAGAATCGTTTCTGTATCAAAGTGGGAGATTTCATAATGCATGGAATCACTTCCTAAATAATTATAACCATTTTAAAATGGGAGATTTCATATTGCCTTGAACCAGTCCTTAAAGAATCATAAGATTCATTGCAACTGAATCTTTAAGATTCTATTCTATTTAATCACGGCTCTATTAATGTATAAGGCAAATACTGATTTGTGATTTTATGTTTGAATATAATGTGCCCCACTGCAGTAGCGTTGTTCTTCAGTGTGTGTCAATTCCGTTGGCACACACACACACACTCTCCTTTTGCCCATTAGCATCACTTTGTCTAGTAGTGGCAGTTTATTAATAGCTGCCGTCATATAAATTCATATTTGACCTCCTCGTTTCTCAAGAGCAACCGTTTTGTGAGTCGGCAGTGATTTATTAGTTCTGCCATTGGCATTGAGTCGCCATAATCATGCCATCGACCCGGGTGGAGACAAATAAAGCGCATTTGTTTGGATGCGTAAAATAACGTTTGCTTTCCTTTGAAAGTGCCACATTTCATCTTTTTTGCCAATATAAGGCCCATATTTCTCATTTTTTACCCTCTTTCTTCTCTGACTTTTCTTCCATTCGTTGACAAATGTTGATGTAGTGAATATTTACTGTGCATTTTCTTCTGTAAAGTGCTGGTATATATAATAGTGCAGACGGTGGGAGGGGAACACCAATCTGCACAATTGATTTGTGTTGTTTCTGTACTCCAGTGTGCTTCTCTGTGTGAACACATACACACACATGTACACGCACACGCACACATGCACACACACACACACACACACACTCTCTCTCTCTCTCTCTCACACACACACACACACACACACACAAATGCTCTGAACAAGATCTTCGAGGGGTATGAAAAATAACAGAATCCCACATTCCCCTACAGCTTTGCTGGAAGTCACCATGTCCAAGTGCAAATACTTTAATCCTTAAGCGTTTTCCCTTATAGCTCTATTTCTCACCTCTGTCGTTCTACTCAAGGGCCCTCAGCCTCCTCGTATGGGATGTGTCCAGTCCAGGACATAGACCAGAGCTTAAGGAAACTCAGGCTTGGACCACTTCAAACTGGAGTTAATGTCCAACGGATCACACTTTGGATTGGTTTCCCAAACAGGGATTAAGGATTCAAGCTTTTTCTTGGACTGTACACACTTGAGTGTGTATCTGGAGGGAGATTCTCCACTGAAAGGAAAATCTAGGCTTGATATACAGACTGGGAAACTGACCCGTTAAGGCGGCTTTATGAGAAATGCCTGCTTGAGAATTTTTTATTTTTTCCACTCTGTGAGATACTTTTAAGTGAATGGGTGTAAACGTCCCTGAAGTTTCCATGACTACCCAAATCTTGCTTAAATTTGCTTAAGCTTGATGTAAAGCTGTAGTACGTAGTAGTATTATATATTCTTTAAAATGTATTAAAAGCACATTACTGTCAGGAAAAAAAATGCTCAGTAATATCTCTAGTGTACAGTTGCCAGTAAATGAATGTACAGCATTCCAAAGTATAATAAACAGTGGGCTTAAAATGTTGTACAATTGCATTGCCGCAAGCCTGGGACGTGTTCTGTGGAGAGGAGCCCTTTACTCAGTCTGGGTCACTGTTTATTTACAGTCATATTGTGGAGAAACGTACTCTTCTGGAAAGGAGTGCTTCATGCTGCGATGAAACAGCCATTATAGGCCAAGAACGATTACTCCAGCCTGTTGTGAAGAGCTCATAAAAGCTGAAATTCCATCCTTCCAACATCTTGCATTCTTCGGCAATGCCTCCTTATTGCGATGTGCTTGAGAAAACAGCTGACAATTACTGGAGCTAATTACTGCCGGTTACGTCATGGTGTGGATTCGTCCATGTTAATGTTTTCTTTAGAACCATTTTCTCCAATACGGTTGAAGGTAGAAGTGTTTAAAAAACAGATGTGCATCCTAACCTGGATGGATTACAGAAAAGAGGCTCGCTCTATGTCTGCTCATCATCATGTGAGGATAAAAAGCAGAGTGGATCAAAAGCAAAGTGGGTAAAAATAATTTGGCCTCTTTTGGAAGACTTTTGAAAGTGAACAGTTTTACAGTAATGTTACTGTAATGGAAAACCCCACCAGAAGCAGAGTGGCTGTTATTTTTGTCCTCCCAGGTCTTTTTTATGATTCAAACCCTTGATTAGAACCAATTATAAGTCCCATATGGACCTGATTCTAGGCCTGCTCTTGCCTGTCCATGTTGTTTTCAATGGTTTTGATGTTGCATAAGCTACCGTCCTGCACTTTGTCTTTCGTGCCACCTGAATCCAGTATGTGTGAAGTTATGTAGATGGGAAAGTGCAAAAATGCTATTCCGTCTAGCTGTGTATGGTATAGAGTATGAAGGGTCACTGCTAAGATTATGTAAATCATTGACATAGCTGGAATTATCTTTTTATTTGTCTCTGTAGCAGCTATGCAAGAGCTTCAAGTCACCATGGTCAGTGCCACATTTTGGCAAAACAGGTATTAACCCCCCAGCACTGGGTTGTGGAGCTGCATTTTCTGTAGTGATGGAACTTCCTTCAGTAACTTCATTAAAACACCTTTTGGGAATAATGTTCCAGCATCTTTTATATGGGGACAACCTGATGCTCCACAAGGTCTTTCATGTTTGTTAAGAGTCTCCATTTTGGTTTTGTGTTTATGCTAAATATAAAATGGTAGGACAGCTGATACTTAACAAAAAATAATAACACAATCAAATACCATACAGTCAGGGACAAATACAGGATCTATTGCATGTGACTGGGCACACACACACACACACACACAATTACACTCTCTACAGGCCAGTTCACACCAGCATTTCCCACAGAAGAAGAAGAGGGGGGTGGGACAGCATGCGTCAATCAAACAGACCCTAGGGATGATCTGATTAGGACAGGAACAGCGAGTGGTAGATGCTCACACACACAAACACACACTGCCCCACAGAGCTGTCATATGCACAGTCATGTTCACAATGCTCTCCTGCTGGCTGCCTGCCCAATCCTCTGGTATCCAACTCCAACATCCCACCAGGGCCCTGCACACAATTGGGAATAAATCAGGACTAGTAGAGTATGATTGTGTACTGTCCAAATGTCAGGGGCTAGCAGAGTATGATTCTGCACTGCCCGAATCTCAATGGCTAGCAAAGGATCATTGTGTACTGTCTAGGGTGACCAGATCTGAGATGGTGAAAAAGAGAATACGTGTCCGACGGGGGGTACGACTACTGACGTACAGACTGACCAATTAAATGTTTACAGCTCTACAGTCAGACCGTCCAATCCGAAGATTTTAGGCTACTTCACCACTCCCCCTTCTCACTCAAGCAAACCAAACAGAGTAGGGGAGGGCGGGACTAGTTTGTGAATTAAACGCTTCTCGAAATTCTATGTAAGCTCTAGAAAAACAAAATCCCAGACGTTTGTGAAATTCCGCCCGGACATTTTTTTAATTCTAAAAAAGAGGACATGTCTGGGTAAAAGAGGACGTCTGGTCACCCTAGTACTGTCCAAAAATCAGAGGCTAGCAGAATATGATTGTGTACTGTCCAGTTATCAGGGGCTTGCAGATCTGTATACTATCCAAACATCAGGGGCTAGCAGAAAAGTATTACATACTGTCTAACACCACAGGGGCCGGTAAATAAAGTAAATAAAGTAAAGGTAATTGTATACCTTCCAAATGTCAGGGGCTAGCAGAGTATGATAGTACTGTCCAAATGTTAGATGCTAATAAAGTATATACGTATGCTGTCCAAATGTCAAGGGCTAGCAAAGTATGATTGTGTACTGTCTGAAACATCAGGGGCTAGCATAGTATGACTGCGTAGTGTCTTAATGTCAAAGGCTAGCAGAGTATGACTGTGTACTGTCCGAAATATCAGGGGCTAGCAAAGTATGATTGTGTACTGCCCTAACACTTGGGGCTAACAGAATACAACTGTGTACTGACCAAATGTCACGGACTACAGCAATTTTACAATGTCTGGACACTTATGTTTATCAGAAAATTACCCGGAAGCCTCCACAAGTAAATATAATTTTCAGCATTGTTTGTCAAATTTTTGCTTTCATTGCAATCCAAGTGGGAGTTTTATCTAATCTTCTCAATGAATGAAAATGAATAACTAGAAAATGAATTACTCATTGTCTGTTTTGACTAGAAATTAAATAAAGAATGGGTGGTCTCCGGTATACCCAGAAATTGTGCATGCCAGATGTTCAGAAAATATGCAAACCATTAGATGCATGTTCTGGCCAATACATGTGAGCAGCTGAATATTTGCCTAGACATCCTCATGCTCAATGCCAAGTGTCAGCCAGAGGAGTATGAATTTCTATTCCTCAAATATATGTATATATACAAAATGTATCAGTTTGAAAAAACGCAGGGGGTTGGCTTGTTATGTCTTGGAGTAAGAATATGTCCACCCTTCCAAGGCTGGTGGCACTATGAGTAGTCAGGGGAGATTCCCATCACAGATGAATTCTTGCCTTAGAAGTTATAGAGCAAGAGTTACGTTTTTAGATGCTACCACTCTGTATCTTTACAGCTGGTTTGATCCACTTGCCCAGAAGCTTATAGTCCAGCTGCATCTCGGAGAGTTGCCTCGGAGACTGTACTGAATTAACCACTATGGACCTACCCTATATCGTCAAAAGGTCTACTCATCCAACCCCATAATCTTCACAGCTAGACATTCGTGGACTTTTAGGAAATGTCAGTTACACCCATTCAGACCATATCTCATCTCAAGCCAAGCGGAGAAACTCCGATAGCAGTTATCAGTGACTAGAGTTTAACAAGACCAAAGTAGTCCCCCATAGATGACAGTGATAATGGAGTACTTTCACAGTCTGACTATTCCCTACAAGCATACACACACCACACACACACAAACATTCGCACACTGCCATCATTTCCTTAATGGGGCATGATGCCAGTGTGTAGTTAATGCGCCATATCAGGGGTCTCTCCGTGTCACATGCCTAAGTGGGCCGCAACTCTACATCACTTTAAATTGCCATTCACATGGAACATTTCACTGGTGACTGAGCTGCTCTAAATGGATCCAGATTTGGACTGCGGCAAAAGGGAAGTTCAAAAGATAAAGCAGAGGGGAAAATAAGGCTCTGTCTTTTCATGGCTCTAAGTCCAGCGCTAGTCACCTTGGTAAGTGGATGCAGACTTCTAAACGATGCCAGTGACCTCTGGTCATGCCTGCCTTCTCCCCTAAATCTCTTCTGTGTTTCTGGGGTGAGGGTCATTGTTCATAATCATGGGTGGCAATGGAAAACCATAAAGAACGGTTTAAGCAACAGAAGCATTAGCAAGTTTAGCATTAGCCACAGCCTCATTTTCCATGTACCTGAAGACTAAACCCTCACCCCCTCAAAAAAATTGCCAAATGCATTCCGATTGTCCTTAATCATATACATTATATGAAAGTATTAAAACCTATGTCTTACTCTATTGCACCATTTCTGATAGCTATATCATCCTGAGGAAAATTTTTAATCTTATATATCTATGGTCATGAGTTCAAGATGATCAGAATTGTCCTCACTCCTAAGATGGTCCTCCCACTCACCTGTCCATCACTTAACATGATTCTAACGACTGCAGGTGTCTCTTAAGTAATGTAATAGAAGTAATTAGTTAGTGTTCTCCTGCTAGCTTGTTGAGCTCCAGTGATGACACAATTGTAACTTCATGTCTTAAGTGGACATCATATCTGGCCAATGTCCACTGGATTCATGCCCACAAAGTCCAGAATTTCAGAAACCTCTAAGAACTGTGGTTAGATGGTCAGCTTGCTACTAGGTTGCCGTGGCAATGGTTGCCAGGAGGCATGTGAAGACCATCTTCAGCTCAGGGGACAAGTTCACACATCATCTGTTGGGCAAATATGCACTTCACATGCTTTTCCCATTTTGTGCAGTGTCCAAACAATGGCAGAGAACTAATGACTGCCTTCAGCAGTCCTTCACACACTCCTGCACTTTCTGTGAAATTGCAATCAAGATTATTTTCCTATTACATTACAGTAGAGCCCAACTGACCGCATGTAATAAATGACTGGTCGACTTTGTTTGAGTAAAGACACTTGCTGTGGGCAATCGTTAATAAGTCAAACAACTCTGCGTTAAAGAGGGAAGACAAGGCCACACATGGATTTAATCCCGCCTTCATAATCACCACAATCAGTCTGGAACAACATGCACATGCTTCTGAGCCCATAGTTACCATCGTAAGGAATGACAGAGGGTCTTTGTCAAGACTCAAATCCTGGCTAAATGATCCAAGAATGAGATGATAAATAGAGGGAGGGATCTGGGGATGAGGAGGATGAGGAATGAGAGAGCATTCGGACACACAAAAAAGGCGGTGTTAATATGAGGGAAGGCCCCTCTGACTGTTTTTCTCCATGTCTGCGTGCACACACTTGTCCGCCGTGGGTTCACCTCGCTTGTTAGGAGGGCACTTCTCATTAAAAAGTGCTTAACCTTCCATGTACTCTCTCCTTTTTCCTCTCTGCTTCTATCTTTCTCTCTCTCTCCTCCCCACCTCTCTAACAAACACCTCAGTCATTTCCCGAATGGTGCACCTAGCCTGAGGTCAGTTGTTCTGGTCAGAGAATTGAGAAATAAGAGAGAGGAAATGTGTTCCATTCCTGCAGCAGATGCCTAAGTATACTAATGCTAGAAAGAGGGAAAAGTGAATGTCCAAATGCTTATGGACCCTTTATCCAGAGGTTCAGACTTCTGAAATCAGAAGTACCATTAAAAAGTGTATTCCCGTGTGAGGATTTGATGGCATTCAGCTTCATAAATGTTAGCCATTCTAGGGCTCCACTAGAGAAATTAAAATTTTCACCACTATGCTGAGTGTCTCCCAAAATACCTAGTGCAGTTTCTGAGATGCTGAAACCAGAGTAGCAAAGACGAGGCTCTATTTCCCCTTATTACAAGTCAGCTGAGCATCACAGTGGTTTTGAAGTTGTAATTTTAAGGTAAAAATATGTGTTCCTTTTAAAGCATTATACAAGTGCTGCATGGTGTTTCTGCAATGGGGGCTTGCCTTACTTTAGCTAGATTTAATAGTGGCAAAAACACATCTGACCTGAAATGAACATTGACTGAGACGTTATGTTTCATCACTCTACAAAATATTGTACATCTTTGACCTTTTTCTCACTCACTTTGTTTTCACCTCAAAAATCCTTCCCTGCTTTCGTCAAAATAAAAGACCCTTTGCTGACACACTGTCTGATATCCTCAAAGCCCCTCAGAGTGGCACTTCAGATCTAAAATTCACCTTCATGGCTAAAATCCACTCTCAGATTTTGGTATAAAAAAAACCCAAGACATTTTGTCTATTACTGCACACAGTGACTTTCATTGGTGACTCATTCTGATGGAGGCATAAGCTTTATCCATAGCTGGGCTTTAGATGCAAATCAGGTCATGAAACGGGCTTGTAACTCACTCATTCCTGCACACTTGCAATCTTGCATAATATTGCACAATATCATTTTCTGCCAAATATACTCACTCATTCATGCACTTATATACTCACATACCTGCATAAATACAGACTTGTGTGTGTGTGTATATATATATATATATATATATATATATATATATATATATATATATATATATATATATATATATTCAGACCAGTAACGCTCTCCTGTTTGACATTTGGCTATTTTTATATCAGCACTGTAAAAAACATAACTGTGTAGATATATTTACAGAAGTATATCAGAATTTGATGTTGTTTTCTTAGATATTGACCCAGCTGGATATTAAGAAACTGGAAATTGTAACAATTTTTTTTGGTGCTGTATAGAATAATTTACAAATGGTAACATATACTCCATTATCCTGAAGAACAATTTCTTTCCCACACAGATGGATCAGTATGGACCACATGCTTCTAAATAAAACCATTGCCTTGAATCAACAACACTTGCAGAGCCATTTTTTTAAAGAGTGTAGGCCTAGAGCTTCTGTGTTAGGATCACCTCAGGTCAGATGATCACCCTTGTCCATATTTCACCTTCTAACCAGCACAGTGTGTGTTGGGGGCTAAAGTCAGTTCAGCACCTCTGCTGCGTCCCCCTCCCCCCAGACTAAAATCACTGTCTCAACTTTATTGGCAATTGATCTGTCTCAATCTGCACTCAGCTTTTCTGCTTAGAGAATTCGCCCTGTGGAAGTTCTGTGGTGGACTGAGGAAGCCTGTAAAGCTTAAGTGTTTAATTATGACAAGCCTAAGCAAACACTTGAATGGAAATTGAGGCTTTCGGGATGGACAGGGATGGATTGGGGGTGGATTTGGGGTTGGATTGGGGGAGGGTGGGTGGATGAGAGTGGTCACAAAACGCAAAGCAGATGGCCACCACGCCTCCCATCATCCCCTAAAGGCATCGCTCTTCTGCAGAATGTTCAGGAAGTTAAAATATAACGAGACAGTAGCTTGGACCACTCTCCAGATCTTTTGAAGTTGTGGTGCTGAAACTAATTTGCTTCCAGTTGGCTTTCCCTTAACTCTCGTCATGTGGTGTAGCTTCACAGGCATCCCTTTCTGAGTGTTCCCTTTTCCACACAAAGAATCCCTTGTAATAGGTTTGGTTTCCAGGGAGATCTTCTTCTGGAAGGAGACACCCTACATTTCTTACATTTTCCAATGGGTTTCCAAGTTCCATGGACTATGGCTTACGTTGGCCTCTTTGACTTCATGGACACCTGCTCTCCAGCATTTCTCCTGTAACGAAGGGTATCAATAGGGAGCTTTCACCATTCTTCTACTCTTCAGGGCAGGATTTAGACTGAATGTTGGAACATTGTTGTGAGAAATGGATTGTTTTCAGCAATGCTGATTTTGAATGGTTCATTCTAGATCAAAGTCACCACTTCAAAATACCCATCTATGGGCAATTTTGGGCAGATGGGACCCTCTCTATCATCCCTTCACCTTTAGTCTGCATGATGCTAGCCAACACAAGTGTTTTTTTTCAGCTGCTTTGTCAGAATTAGCATTTGGTGCTCTCCTCTTAGTGTGTTGACATTTATATAGCAGTATGAAAAATACGCAAGGAGAAGGTTTGCCTTCCCTCTCCCAGTTTGAGAACATTGCAGAATTGGGGCGAACTACACAATGTGTCCAAAAATCCTAGGACACCTGCTCAATCCACATTTCTTTTGGTATTGGAAGACAGTTAGTTTTGTTCTTTTGTTTTGTATTTTTGAGGTTAAGATAACAATTTTTTGAGACCGAAACAAGCTGTTCTCTCTCAGCTGGATGGAGTGGCAGAGTGGCAAGCCGAGAATGCACTCCTCATTGGTCTTCACATTTAATAAGCCAATCAGCAGCCAGATGTAGCTGTCTTCATTTAGTTCTGCATCCAATGAAGCCACAATTCTTCCTACAGGGGATTGTTTTGTTGTGATGTTGATAGTAATAACACATTTGTGATGACAAAGTGGAATGGCTTTTAGAATCAAAGTAATTGTTTTTACATAAAAATCACATTTTCTTTGAGTTTAACAATAACAAAATATTCTTAGAGTGTAAAACAAATAAATAAGCAGAATAGCTTGTTTATTAAACATAGGACATAATAGTAAAACAATGGCAGCCATGTGTTTTAACATAATTATATGAAATTTGGACATATAACTAAATCATTTTGCTGTCCAAAGAAAAACACACATATCACACAAATACTAACTTTAGGAAAATTATCTTAACTTTCAACAGAAGTCAATGTAAACAGATTGTATTCCAAGTAATTCTGGAGCATTACTGTTGGTCTATTCATCATGACATTTTTTTTCCAATTTTTCACATGAAAAATATCAACAAAAATTCATGTTTTTCTGCACAGGATTTACAAGTTCATACTGGTTTACTTCCTCAAAATTATTATTTATAATGATTTCAACTGATAAATATTGTGGAAATATACTGACTTGTAACTTTTTGTAATTAGATTTGATCTTCAGGCATTGTCTACTACTAGGCTTACGGATCATACAGGATACGGGATCATAATGTTAGACATTTTTCTGGAACTTGGTTTGAGGACATATTTTCTAACTGGACCTTAATGACTTTTGATGAAATACCTCTGTTCTACACTGTAAACAAGGCACTTTAAGGGGCTGTTTACAATTGAAAAAAGCAATGGGCACTTTTAAATAGAAATAGTACAAACCGGATTCCAAAGAAGTTGGGACACTAAACAAATTGAATAAAAATTTTTGAATAAAAACTGAATGCAATGATGTGGAGGTGTCAACATCTAATATTATATTCAGAATAGAAAACAAATCACAGATCAAAAGTTTAAACTCAGATAATGTGTCATTTTAATGGAAAAATATGTCGTTTCAAAATTTCATGGCGTCAACAAATCCCAAAAAAGTTGGGACAAGGCCATTTTTTACCACTGTGTGGCATCCCCCCTTCTTCTTACAACACTCAACAGATGTCTGGGGACAGAGGAGACCAGTTTCTCAAGTTTAGAAATAGGAATGCTCTCCCATTCATGTCTAATACAGGCCTCTAACTGTTCAATCGTCCTGGGCCCTCTTTGTCGCACCTTCCTCTTTATGATGTGCCAAATGTTCTCTATAGGTGAAAGATCTGGACTGCAGGCTGGCCATTTCAGTACCCGGAACCTTCTCCTACGTAGCCATGATATTGTGATTGCTGCAGAATGCGGTCTGGCATTATCTTGTTGAAAAATGCAGGGTCTTCCCTGAAAGAGATGACGTCTAGATGGGAGCATATGTTGTTCTAGAACCTGAACATAGTTCTCTGCATTAAATGGTGCCTTTAATGGTGACGAGCATTCATGGGCATCCAGTAAAGTTTTACGGCCTTGACCCTTACGCACAGCAAATGTTCCAGATTCTCTGAATCTTTTGACGATGTTATGCACGGTTGATGATGATAACTTAAAAGTCTTTGCTATTTTATGCTGGGTAACACCATTCTGGTATTGCTGCACTTTCTGGGCAACAATGGTGGAATTGGTGATCCTCTTACCATCTTGGCTTCAGAAAGACACTGACACTCTGAGAAGCTCTTTTTATACCCAACCATATTATCAATTGACCTATTTAGTGTTAATTGGTCTTCCAGCTGTTCGTTATATGCTCAATTTCCTTTTTCCAGCCACTTATTGCTACTTGTCCCAACTTTTTTGGGATTTGTTGACACTGTGAAATTTTGAATCAACATATTTTTCCTTTAAAATGTTACATTTACTCAGATTAAACTTTTGATCTGTCATCTATGTTCTATTACGAATAAAATATTGACATTTGCCATCTCCACATCATTGCATTCAGTTTTTATTCACAATTTGTTTAGTGTCCCAACTTTTTTGGAATCCAGTTTGTAATAGAAATGTAAGATTATCTATCTATATGATGTCATGGCCAAAAAGTTTTAAAGTTGAACTTGAAGTGGAACTTTAGATTTTCTTTTTTAAATGTGCCATAAGCTTCAAATTTTGACTTAGCATTGCATTAGCATAGATTTCACATTCAGCATTCCATTTTGTAAGTAAACAGAACTGAATAATCATTGCATTCTGTTTTGATGAGTTCCCCCACCTTCTTTTGGGTTGAGGGTTATAGAAAGCCTCTGAATTGGACCAGCTAAACAAAATGTTACCTAGTTATCTCCTATTTTAAAAAACTGAGTCGTGCCTGGACAGCATTGTGGTTTTGTGTTGTTTTACGGTGAAGACTAAAACATATTGCCGCTGGTTGTTGTTAAAAATATCCCCCCCGCCGTGTGTGCAAGTGGGTGCACTTTGAAAGCCAATATTTTCACAGCGGCCTTTTCTGCCGCTTTTACAAGCCAGTTAAGGTGGTTTAGAGCCTTGGACGCCTGAGCTAAAGCTTTTTTCCACAATCAGGGTCCAGTCAATAAAGCCTGAGGAACGCTCAGTGACCTCATCCCTCAGTCTGTAAAAACCAATAAGCAAACAAGGGTCAGTGTAACAATGTGACTTCCCTCTGCAGAGAGAGAGAGAGAGAGAGAGAGAGAGAGAGAGAGAGAACGAGAAAGGATGGAAAGATGAAGCTGAAGGAGAGAAAGGAGGGGAAAGAAAGAGTAGTGTTAAAAGCCTCCAAGTGTCACATTAAGAGAGAGGGAAAGAGAGCATAAAAAAAATTAAAAATGGATGATGACAGGAAAGATTAACAGTGAAGGAGGGCAGTAAGAAGTAGGGAGGAGGCAACTATAATGAAACAGGGCCCACCAGGGTTGGCCAGAGAGAGATCAAGAAGGAAGCTCATTTAAATATGTATATGTGCAGATGTAGACAGAATCAGGGTAAGTGTGGGGAATCAGGGAATCATTTTCAAGATTTGAAGGTCTCTCTCAGCTGCTTATCTGCCATGAGCATAGAAGACCATATTCAAAGCATCAGATGATGGTCTTAATTTGATCTAAGGAATCAGAAATTGGAATAAGAAGACAATTTAAATGAGCAGTGAATGACCAGTTTGATAATGGGAGAAATCCCATAATCTCTCTATTACTAGTGTAGATGTAAACATCAATGAGGACAGATACAACTTGTCCCAGAGAGTGAAAGAAGGTACAAGAGAGAGTGAAAGAGAGAGTTGTAGAGGATGTAGCAGGCTCTAGGCCTCTGGCTGTGCTGAGAAACCTGACCACTGACCACAACCACCACAAATCAAAGGCCTTTCCACCACACTCTGATCCCCAGGCAACTTTGGGTCTCTCTGTCTGAAAGTATTCCCATGAACACAGCACCATCAAAGAGTCACACACATTATGTCGCGCCAAATCCTCGTCAAAAACTGTCCACTCTTTATATTTAATTTGAAATATTCATTGCTGGGGGGCTCCTGGTTAGATCCCTGGTAATGTTTCAGCTTGTAGAGTCACATAGTGATGCTAACTAGCCTGGGTGTCCATTAGCTGTCACAACATCTGGATGGTTCTCCTGCAAGCATGCTGAGCATTGTATGTCCACTCAATGGCCACTTTGTTGTAGAAACAGCCACATTTTACATTCACTTTCTGACCTCTTTAATAGCAACGGCTAACTTGTACGAACAAAAAGTGGCCAGTTTTTTAGATTATACAACATTATATGCACACACAATTTACTGGGAACACCTATATTGTATATGTAATCACAGTCTGCTTTATTGGAAGCACATCATTTGTATGTCCACACACTGGCCACTTTGTTTGAAACACCTACGTTGTACTTCCACAACATGGTCACTTTACTGGCAACACCTACCTTGTACATTCATGCACTAGCCACTTTATTGAATACAGCTACTTTAAATGTCCATTCACTGGCCGTTATATTGGAAATAAACAGTCAAAACGTACAAAATTGGCCACTATACTGAAAAAAATATATAATGTGTAAATCTACAAACTGGCCACTTTATTTCTAAAATCAACCTTGTACTTCCAGTCATTCATAACTTCATTAGAAATAGCTTCCTAGTTGAGCTAAGTTGTAGCTTTTTGGTCAAACATTCACCAATGAAGAAGAGTCGTGAGGTCTCCGAGCCCAGACCTGATGATCACTGAGTGAATTTGGGATGAAATAGCTCATGAGAGGCAACAAATGCATTGAAGGTGTGGAAACACACATACAGTAATCCCTCGCTACTTCGTGGTTCATCTTTCGCAGATTCACTACTTCGCGGGTTTTTTCAAGGGGGCTTATGGCCGCTATATCGCAGATATTGAGGGAAAATCTAGGAAAAACGTAAGTATTTCCACATCCGAGTGAAATTTACTTATGCTAAATCACAGCTTATGAATTACTCTATTAAATAAACTGGTAGGATATCACACGTAGTTCCAGCTGAAAAACATTATAGAATGACTGTTTAATGCAAAGGGTGGGTTGTTAACAGTACAGGGAGGGTTTTAAAAGTCCAAATACTCGTTAAATAAATAGAAAAATATCTTTCCTCTACTTTGCGGGAATTTGTTTTTTGTGGGTGTTCTTGGAACGCATCCCCTGCAAAAAATGAGGGATCACTGTACATGTACTATACTGTACTATACATGAAACAGTTCTTGGATGTGTGTACTCTAGTTGATGTGTGTTTTATAATTTTGCATGTGGTCATATAGTTGGTAATCTAGAATAACCTTGCTGCTGAGGTGTAGCAAAATTTTATTGGTAAGGATTTTAGAGTTGAGAGCTGAGACCAGTTTCTACCTTATATATTATAAGTAAAGAGCTAAATGCAGATATCACATCGTATGGCCATAAATTTGAATACACCAGCAGACCCAATGTTTATAGATTAAGAATAGTCATAGGTAGTTTGTCCTAATGTTTTAGACCCCTCTTGCTGACATTGAGCATGGTGATTTAAGGCACATCTCTGGTTACCTTTATGTGCTTCTATATACATTCTACAGACAGTATTTTCCTGTGGAGTTCATACAAGCTGTGAGTGCAGATTAGAATGCCTGTGTTCAAGCTTAGTGCACCTTAAACAGAAGTGGTGTCTTAAAAAGGCCTGGACGTAGTGTACATTCCGCTACTGGTCCCTTGAGCTAGTTTACTCATTGACTTTGACATCATACACATTCACTGCCCACGGACAAGAAAGCCCTTGTCCTCCTAAAATCATTGCAGTATCTATTACAGATATTTTCCCCCAGGCATCATTGGCACGCGGGGAGTTTTTGCGGATCTTATCGAGCCCCTGTCACCTGCCAGAGTGTCCGCGTCAGAGCGGCAGTCCCGGCTACTTTACCCCTTCATTTATTTCCCAGTCAAAACATTGACAAATGGGATGGATGAGTGAGCTAAAATCCCCGCAGAGGCTTGCTAGAGTTCAGTGTTCAAAGTAAAACTGATGCAAATACTTAGTTTTGCATCCTGGCTTGTTTTGTTAATTTTATGAGCATAAATAAGTGAACCTGAAGCTTCTCAGTTGCACATGACCTTGAGGTCACCATTCTCAATGCCAAGGCTAGGCTAGCAGGGGTTTATAAACTTCTCTCTCCACCCCCTGGCATCAGACACACGTTCAAGTCAAAATGACACTTAATGAAAATCAGTGAAATCAAATGCTCTGGAGCACCTGCATATGGGCCTGCATAAGGTGGCAAAAATGTCTTCCCATAAGTCACTATTGACATATTAGCAGTTTTATCTAGCAAAGTAAACACGATTCTTTACACCACCGCTGAGTTGAGATGGTAAATAATATTTTATGTTGAAATGTGCCTTAAATTTCATAGCTAACTCTCACTCTTCCCCTTCCCCTCTTTCTCTCTCTCTCTCCTTATTATTTAACCAATAAAAACTGAGTCCGATGCTAAATCTCTACCTAAACTTTTACTCAGCAAATTAAGAGATTCAAATTCAAAAATCATTAAAACTACACAGAGATATTATAATAAAGAAAAAAAAGAATGGTTTTCTATTGACAGTTTGTCATGCATATTGCATTAGATTTACATTTACATTAGCCCAAAAATACAAGGATTACTAGAGTTTATACTTTATTATGATTACATTTTTTAAATCAATAGACACTACTATTATAAATATAATTCCACTGTGTTGATCTTACATTTTTCCATTTATTTTACACTTAAATATCCATTATTAAAAGCTTCAACCTTAAGAAGGGACAGTGCGATTAATCGTAGTTAATTGCAGCAAATTGTGTGATTAATTTGTTCATATTTTTAGCACTTAGCACTAGACATTCTAGCAATGGAACTGCATTATTTCTTCACCTTAGGGATGGGTAGGAGTGGTGGTTGTGATCCAGACCTTATTATCTAACATGGCTGAATGCCATCAAATTCTTACAGCAGTGTTCCAACTTCCAGTCTAAAGTCTTTGCACAAGAGTAGAAGCTTTTACTGCAGCAAAAAAGGGACACTGATCTGCTTGCCAAAGTACTGGACCTGGTCATCTGTGCCAGAGGCTTGATGGTGTTAAGGCTGTAATTAGAGCATCTGTGAATGTGTGGGGTGTGTTAGGCGTGTTGGGTGTGTGTCAGCGGAGGTTTTGTGGTGTGTGCTTGATGATACGGTGTGAGGTCAAGTCATGTTTGGGACACATCTTCAGGGCTTTTAGTTTGGAGACAGGCCCACACATGGTCGCAGTTTGTCAGAAGAAGAGCTTGCGTTTTTGGTACACATTCACACGTAAATTTGGCCTGGTGCGTAATTACAGCAAACACACTCTTCACTCTGTAGCTTTCACACTGTACGAAGGCAGGGGTGTGAGTAGTGTTTTCGGGGGTGGTGGTTTTGTAGGCGTGTGTTTGCTGTATGTCGCATTCCTGTGAGCTACGTTGCCTGTGCTGGCGAGCGTCCATGAACATAATGTGTGGGGGCTTGTAAATATATGCTTACAAAATGCACTGCAGTGAAAACATGCTGGCAGTGTTATATCCGCCACTGCTTTTCAGGTTCCAGCCTAATTCAATGGGTAAGACATAAACAAAGCCATCGGATGTGAAAAAGCTAACACCATGCTGGTTAAATTTGTTTCCAGTGCTGGTGACAGGAGCCAGACATCAGATAATCAGCCTTTAATACAGGGCTTCCAAATAGTTTGGAGAAATATCCCTAAATAGACATTAGAAATGTTTTTGACTTTAGTTGTATAAGCTGCATATCAATTATAACATTAAATACACCACCTTGTCCTTACAGGCTGTCATCCATCTGTTGCTTTGCCTACTTTGTTACCCCTTTCACCCTGTTCCTCAATGGTCAGAACCCCTACAGAACCACCACAGTATGATTCAGGTGGATCATTTTCTACACTGTAGTGACCCATACGTGCTGATGGTGTGTCAAAGTGTGTTGGGCTGGTATAAAGTGGATCAGGAACAGGAGTGCTACTGGAGTTTTTAAAGCATTCATTGTCACTGCTGGACTGAGAATAGTCTGCCAATCAAAAATAGCCAACTGACAGTGTCCTGTGTCCACTGGTGATGGACTAGAGGATGAACAACACAAACTGCAGCAAAAGATGAGAAGCTGTCTCTGACCCTACAAGGTGGACAGTGAATGAACACAGGGTTTAAAAACTCCCACAGCACTGCTGTGTCTGATCCAGTTGTACCAGCACAACACACTGACACCACCACCACCACATCCATGACACTGCAGTGCACATCAGACCACTCTAAATGGCTGTTCATGTTAACAAAGAATGAAATCGAATTCCCCATGCTGTGCCATTTTAAAGCATCCTCTGTCTAAAAAAAACTGCAGCACTTGCTTTCATCACCTTGCCTAGGTAACATGCCATTGTGTTGGATACGATGATCTGCTTTTCAGGGGAAATGAGCCTTTAATATCTAGTCTCTAGAAAGCTCCAGATGAAAGGAAAGCCCTTGCTCTCTTATCGTAGCATCTGACCTACAGCGCTGTGTTTTTCTTGTGGCCAAGGTTTTAACAATGGCCTCCTGACGGCATGCGATTACAGGGAGCTTCGTGTGGCCCGCTGCTGCCCGCTGCTTCCTGTTGCGTCTGGACAAATCTACTCAGCGGCGCAAGAGACGACACACACAAATCACAGGCTTTAGTTTACAAGCCAACACAAGACTATAGTCTAAACATGATAATTATCTGTTTGCTCTGGGTTTCCCTCAAGAGAAAGGATGTAGGAAAGAGTGAGGTTTCTCCTTTCATTATTTCTGACATCGGTACCACTTTACACAAACATTACTCTTATATACTGCACATTAGAATAGTTTTACTAGTTAAACATTGGGAAACAATTAATAAATAATTTACATTAGTTGTCATATAATAATGTGGTGTCAGTTTTAAAACCAGGTTTCTAGAAATGTAATTAGATGATAAAAACTTTCAAATATTTTTTTGTGGAGAAAATTCATGTGGTTTAAACTTATTTGTAATAAAATAGCACTCTAAAATATATTTTAGCCATATTTTACTAAAAAAAAATCCCAGTATTCATATAGTATATATTATTGCAGTTTGCAAAATGTGTACTATTTGTACTCATAGGTTTTTAGATGAATGTCTGGCAACCCAGCATGAATAATCCTCCACAAAATGTATCTCTAATGTTAAAACTAAACTTAAACCTTAAACTAACCCTAACCTTAAATATAATGAAACCTAATTAAGCTCCTGGTGTAGCACTAGTGCTAACAGAAAATAGCAGAGTTTCTGTAGCTCCTCAGTTATACAATACAGGAGAATCTGCATGGATTTCATGAAACACTGCCACCAGTGGACAGTAGTTCACTTAAGTAACATAAAATAACTATGAATTATAACAAACCAAAATATATAAATGTTAAGAAATTTGGAAATTCTATTTTGTGGTAATATATGTATTGATTTTTGAAGACTTTGTTTGTTTAAAAACATGTTTTAAGCTTCTTCTCATGACAAACTTAACAGATCTGGACAGTATCATTCTCCTCCAAATGTGTTGAGCTCTTCCATGGCATTGTGCCTGCAGCAGTTCTAAAATAATGGTAGTTAGTTTCCTGTGACTCAGAAAAAGCATTTGCTCCTCACCCACTCAGATTGCTGGTGTTGTACATGATCATGAGAGTCTTAGCCAACAGGTAGATATGTCTCACTTGTAACTTTGGCAAATTGTTGCCAAAAATTTTGGCTGGGAAAAAACACCGTGTCGATCTGTATTTGTCTGACATGCTTTCTCTGTCTTGGAGTTCCAACAGCTCTCATACACACACACACACCCACACACACAAGGGAGTGCTGGGCTGCACTCATCATTGCTCTAAGATCGGCTGCATTTCATCAGCGACAGGAGGCAAAAGGGAGAGCATTGCGGGAGGGGGGGGTGCATGGGGGGGGGGGGTGTGCATGGGGTGGGGGGTTGGTCGAGGTGGGGTGGTGGAGCGATCAAGTCTGAGAATACTGATGGGATGGTGATCAGATTCAGCCTATAGCCTCTAATCACAGCATCAGACCCCTGGGCTCCGTCTAGCCATCGTTCAGGCTGATTTGACGTCAGACATGGAGTTCGCTCTGCTGACCTGTGGGCAGTCCACTGTTCTGAGTACATCCACCGGCTCATTGCATGATTTTTCTTCTTTGTTGTCTATTTCCTTATTTTTGGTAATGGTTTTTTGACAGGTCATGGCATAATGTCTAATTGCAACATAAAATAAAACAGAAATTACAAAATATTATATGGTGGTTTAATCTGATATATTGAATCTTGTAGGTCCAACAAGAACGTTTTGTCTAACAATAGCTTGTGCTTGTAATCTCCTTATGTGCTATTTGGCTGTTAAAACATTTGCAATTTGGCCAAACTGTTACTTTAAGAATAAATCGTAGAATAAAACTACAAAAAGGGACAATACTGATAGGCTAGTTTTTCTCTCACTAGCATATTGGTAGCTCATAAACAGCTCACCAGCTGTAATTTTAAATAACCTCATCGTTTCTACACACATTGACCAGTATTTCAGTTACTCTGACCATAGAAGGGCACTTACAAATGCAGACCGTAGTTCACGTATTTCTCTACATACTTTGTTAGCCACCTTTCATTCTGTTCTTGAACAATCAGAAATACCACCAAGCAGGTATGATTTGGGTGTTGGGTGTCTTTCAGCCCCCCTACTATCTATGATTTTACATCTACAAGGTGGACCAACAAGAGTGGCCAGTGAGTGGGCATGGGGTTTAAAAATATCTGTGCCATTTCTACCAGCACAACACACACTAACACACCACCACCACATCAGCATCACTGCCCCACAACCCAGATACTACATTGTGTCTTGTTCCTGTAGGGGGCATGACCTTTTGAAGAAGGTGAAAAGAGGCTAAATAGTATATATGACTACGTTTATAAAATATTGCAAATCTAATATTCATAAGAGATGTTTATTTTTTCTAGCATTTACAGTTTTTTGAACTAGGATATCAACACATGCTTCATCTACTCAATTCTACTCCATGTTTAGCTTCTCTGCGAGTGTATGTTTCTAAGTGCCCAAACTAATTCCTAATCTCTGAGTCTGTGCACGGAGTGAATGTTCTGGGACATTCCATGGGGAACACAAGCTCTTAGACAGGTCGTTTAAGGTGGACTGTCACTCAGCAGCTGGAGGAAGCAAGGTTAGCCGGGGTCAAGAGCACCCAAAACCACAGTTAGTCTGGTCAGACAGCACATACTGAAAAAAGTCATTAGCACCATATGGGCCACCATTTCCTGGCCGGAAAAATGATATCCCTCTAGTGTTTTTCGTGGATGACACTTTTAGTCAAGATTAAAATGATCATAGTCTCAGAAAAGACATGTTGGAATTCTGGCTTTAGAGTGAACTCAACAAATCTGAGCCCATTGTGAGACATCCCTGAGATCTCAAATGAGTCAATTTGGGAGCACTGTTAGTTTGAAACTCAAAATGTGAGACTCCCCAGGCAATGGTAAACTACAACCTGTAGGAACAGGGAGGCCTTGCCCTTAAGCGAGAGGATGCCTTGCACCCTGCTAAACTCTTGAGCTTACGCGTATGGGTTTACCTTACATGGGGAGTTTCAGAGACTTGAATCTGAGTCTTTTCTAGGAGGTTAGTGGGATAAAGTCCATGTAAAGTCTGGGTGCTAATGGTGTTCAAGTTGACACATACAGCTCCTCTGGGAAAACTCCAGACTCTTTCTGAGTTACTGTGCATGTGTGACAAGGCTGAACTTTGGAGGAGTGGTTGCAGATTTTTTTTAAGAAAAGTAAAACATGAACATATTTAATATTATATAAAAAAAACAAGTAGCACTTATGGACACCTTTGACTGGAAATTATATGTAAAATTGACAGTATTGGCCTTAAAACTGGACACAGGTATTTGTTCCTCTCATTCCCTCTATTTATCTAATTTTTCCCCCCACACATTAAAGACTCCACAACCACCACTAGCCACAATTTCCCTAATCCTGTCCTTTCTTGTAAGCTTTGACTCTTATTACCTACAGCCAAAGATGGTTTCAAGGAGAGGGAATCCAGACCAAACACCAACAAACATCACTGCACCTCACAGGGATAGTTCAAAGAGCTAGCTTCAAAGAAGTGACCCAGAGTTTACAAGCTTGTGAACCCTGTCCAGTGATGTCCAGGTTGCAACAAGCACTTGCGATGGGTCTTTATTCATACATAGGGTCCTGCGCAAAATATTGTCCAACCCTGGTCAAGTTATTTGTTTTATGTTAATTGGTTTCCTAAGGTAAAAAAAAAAAAAAAAAATAGTAGTACACAGGGAACCCGCTTGTACACGTTTCAGTTCACAGCTTGTGTTTATTTAGTGAAGTGACCTGGAACCAGATGGCCACAGGGAACAGCAAATAAACACAGCATCCAGTCCACTGGACCCTCTCCACTGGAGGCGCTGGAGAACCAGAAAATTCACAGGGAATGGCAGAGCAGAGTAAATCCTGACGGGTGAACAAGAAGAGCGTACCATTTTATCCTTTCTGACCCTTTCTGACACCCCTGGTCATCATTCTGTCCACATCTGCTCACATCTGTGCTTATTCATATTCATGGAACTACTTCTGCTGCTGATATAATTTAGTGGAGGCTTAGGTCTAGACATCCAAACCCAGGGTATGGATGGGATTTGGCCCATTTCCTAATAACACAGCTAGAATGGATGTCCAGAACGGTGTTTGTCCAGTGGTCTTGCTCCAGATGTTAAAAGAGTATTGGGTCCAAATATTTCTGGCAATTTGCTTCAGCTTCATGTGTCTTGCTACTTCTAATACAGTTGCACATATGGGTGTGTTCAGTTCATACCGGCAGACCAAAAGAGAAGGGACCCCAAACCCATTCTACATTTGGCTCCCATAAATAAACCCAGGCAAGGGGGTGGGATGACACAAGCTGTCATTGTGCCTACAACCCCACCCTTTCCCATTTTGCCCCCACCCCCCTCCAGGCCCTGGAATCCTTACCCCTGCGATATTGGGCCCCTGCTCTCCTGTCCAGGAGTCCGGAAAACATCCATCCATCTGCAGCCCCCATCTCTACCTGAGCGTGTGTTCTGCATCTCAACACCTTCCCTTACTCAGGGGCCTGCTCTTAAGGTAGAAAGAACCAAACAAAAACGCCATTTGTTTTTCATTTGCATGCCGCCCAGATCTGGCCAGCCAAGGTCACTGCGTTCCCCCAGAGTGAGGGGAGAACGATACTGCTTTTTTTTTGGCTTTGATCAGCTCCACTGATCTTACAGGCACATTTTGTAGTTGTACAGTTCTACGATTACAGACTGTAGTCTTTCTGTTGCACTGCATACTTTGTTAGCCTTTTCCACCACTGGTTCTTCAATGGTCAGGACCCCCACCGGGCCATTAGAGCATGTATGATTTGGGTGGTTGATATTTCTCTGCGATGTTGTGACTCAGATGGTGGTGGTGCATTAGAGTTTGTGGCACTGGTGTGAATGGATCACAGACATCTGTGCTGCTAGATTTTTTAAACACACACTAACACACCACAACTCTGTCGATGTCACTGTAGCACTGAGAATGACTCACCGCCCAAAAAATACCTGGGACAAACTTTATTTGGATGATCTACAGATAATAAAATCATTCACACATTTTCGGGTTTAGAAGTAAATGTGGGTTTTGCCTTGAGCTTAACTTTAAATTTAGTGATATGATTATCACACACACATTCAAATTCAGTTGCATTTAATAGATATTTAGTTGAATGATACCTAAAGAAATGCTTAGCCTCTACAAAGCATGTACAGTGCACCATCCAAATAAAGAGTTACAAATACTTGTTCTGTGGTGGTCCTATGGGTGTCCTGATCACTGACCACAAACTGTTCCCCACAATGTAAATCATTAAGGTGAAGATAGCTTAGGGTTAGGGTTAGGGTTAAGCTAGTAGTACTTATGGATAAGGTAAGTCTCCACAAAATGAATTGAAGTAAATTTAATGTCCCCACAATGAATGTAATAAAACTGAAGCATGAAGCAAGTTTATATCACATTGTAGGGACCAAACTCTGTTCACATATGCATTCATATTGTGAAGACTTCTTTCCTTATGTGGATCACAAGCTGGCCCCCTCGAGGTAAATCATTATATTGTAAGATGAAGACAAGTTAAGGTTATGGTCAACGTTTGGATAGTTGTGGTTAAGCGCAAATCTCCACAAAATAAATGGAAGTCTATTTAATGTCTCGACAGTGCATAGAAACAAACTTGTACCAGGTTTATATCACTGTATGGGGAATAAACACTTTTTCACACACTCACATTGCGTGTGGTTGTTTGTGTGTGTAAGAAAGCGAGAGCGAGAGACAACATGGGGTCTAATCAATTACTCCAAAGTGGGCTTAAGCTGCTTGGTATTGTCGAAGTAAGGTTAATATCAAAGGTAAGTGAGACCAGACTCTCAGCAAGGTGATCAATGCAATCTTCAAGTTCCCTAAGATATCAGTCAGTCTCTCTCTCTCTCTCTCTCTCTCTCTCTCTCTCTCTCTCTCTCTCTCTCTCTCTCTCTCTCTCTCTCTCTCTCTCTCTCTCTCTCTCTCTCTCTCTCTCTCTCTCTCTCTCTCTCTCTCTCTCTCTCTCTCTCTCTCTTCCCTTCCATAATCGTGGGAATCTTTACATTAGGGATGTGCATAGCTACACGAGCACTCTGTTTGTCATTTATGTATCAGTGTTCGAATACTGAAATCACTATTCTAGTATCTGAACCTTCTGAAATAATTCAGAAAACATGAAGAAGAAAAAACACGTCTGGCAGCACTTTGACTTTGACTTAGAAATCAACAGTGTGGTGTGCCCCCCTATGCAGTACCAAAAAAAAAAAAAAAAAAAAAAAAAAAAAACAGTTATTTACAGCTGTTTGACGAGTTCTGTGTTCAGTCAGTGAAAACTTCCTGCACAGCTGCTTAATCCAACAGATGGAGCAAGTAGAGCTAAGCATATGTCAGTGACGATGTTTACATGCAGACCACAGAAATGCAATTCCTCCACTGAAATGCTGTCATAACTAATCACAAAAATGTCAGTGACAGATATGCTGCCACTCAGTTTTGTGGAAGGTTCTTTAAAGAACTGAAGAGCCAAAGTATTCAGAGTATTGGGTACCATTAGAAAGAGAGTTCATCCTCCAAAAATGTAACCTGGACTGAGTTAGCACAAGTCCTTCATGATGATGAATTGTCATTACATACATGAGTGGAAATGGGAAAATAGTTTTGCAGTCTCACTCTTTTGAAGAACGACACTGCACAGGAAGAACACTGATACACAGTGAGCCCCTCTCACAAAAAAACTACTGTTAGCTCTTTTCCACCAACATGGAACTAATTCGGTTTCCATTCTCAAATGAAATTTTGAAATGTTTGGCAAATTTCCACCAACATAAGTTGGTTCATATACCAGAAAGTTTCCCAGCTGGAACCTGAGACTCAAATAAATTATTTATTTATAAATGGAAATTAAAAAGTCCAACTCAATGTGCATTGGCTACTATTTATTGTACTATTTGTAACTTGGCAACCTTTGCACATGTATCTTGTACCTGTATTATCTGAACCCACTAAACGGTGGATAAACCATGACTGCCCTGACTTTATCCGTTTATATCTGGCTCTGGTGCTAAATTCAATCACAGCAATACTGGAACCAAGCACCCCGCACAACATCCCCCACTGATGACATACCCTTGGTTCCCATTAGAACAAGTGGATATGCCGCCTGATTTAATGAATAGCATCAAGTTTCTGAGAATCCTGAGTGGAACCGGTACAAACACCAGTATGTGTGGTCCGCAACACAACATTATTTAATAAAGTATTCCCCTGATTTGCATTTTTTGAAAGTTCATCAACTATTATGGTTATTTAAATATAAAAATAATTTGGAATACACAAACCTACATTATGCCTCTCTAGTGCACACTTGGCATTGTGCATGCTTGATTTTGACACTTGTGTGACTGCTCTGAATGCCCTAATTTGCTTCTTGCTTCTGTATGAATATTGTACAATCCAGTTTGGTGTCTATATACATTTTGTAATGTAGTGTACATGTCAGTCAGTGGTAAAGGTAGACAAGTAGGGCATACAACTGTACTGAGATGTAGCCACCCTTAGGATTGCCCTTAGTATCTTACAGCAGTTCCAAGAGAACTTATTTCATCTTTTCCAACAGAAACCGGGGATGGAGATGTATGTTTCCATGAAATGTGTGTCTGCTGGCCTGAGTGAGATTTAATTGAGAGGTGGAGCTTATTATTTTGGTATATGTGAAGCCTTTTTGGAAGATACATGGGTTCTACCCATGTCTGCTCCAGAGACATGGGGCGAGGACGCTATGCTGCAGCACTCTCAGCCAGACGAGGGTTATATAAGACGACTGGTGCAGAGAGAGAGAGAGAGAGTGGGAGGGAGGGTAAGAGGAAGACCCAATATTAACACTCTGCTCAGCAACCACATGGCTGCTGATAACCCCATACCACTACATCAAAGACATGAGGTTGGTGGAGGGTGGGGAGAGAGAGGGAGAGAGCTGAAGAAGGAGAGGAGGGTGAACCATAAAAAAGCAAAAGGCTGGGATGAGAGGGAGGGAGAGAAATGGAGGAGGTATGAATTGGGCGATAGAGGAGGTTGAACAGTAAAAGCCAGGACAGAGAGACAAAGAGTGCATAAACAATAAAGCCACCTCCTTGTTTCTCTCAGCTCCACTGACCACATGGGAGCAATTTGAAGGTGTATTAGTGTACGTTGCTCTGGTATGAGTGGATCAAACACAGCATTGCTGCTAGAGTTTTAAGGCCCCTTTGCTGGACTAAGAACCAAAATATCCAGCTAACAGTGCACTGTGTCCATAGCCCATAGCAGTGAAACATACACTAATACACCACCTTTCACAAATAGGCATAGACCTAGGATTATAATGAGACAAAGGAGAAAGTAAAATAGACAGAGAAACAAAAAGCTTAAATAGCAAAAAAAAAAAATGGAATGAGGAAGAAAGAGAGAAAGGAGAAAAAAGAGATAGAATATGGTGGTCATAAAGAGGTGGAGATGGAGACATGGAGAAGGAAAAAAAATACTTCAGAAATTGAGACGTCATGGTGAAGAAGCACTCCTGTTCACCCAGGGGCAAACAATGAAATTCTTTCTACACGGCATCCTCCATCGCAGTGTCAGACTCTCTCTCTCTCCCTCTCTCTCTCTCTCTCTCTCTCTCTCTCTCTCTTTCTCTCTCTCTCTCTCTCTCTCCTTGGAGGCCTGACTGGCTTGGGAGCGTATGTCTTCATTAAGACAGCTGTCAGCTCTGGCATGTGGAAGGGTAAGAAAAAACAGGGCCGAGAGACAGAGCAAGTGAGTGGGAGAGAGGGGGAACTTCAAAGGCTTTGAGAGAGAAAGAGAGAGAGTACTTATCCCAGAGGATCCGAAGCAGGGTGAGCAGAATTCTGTCTTCCTGCTGAAATCCTAGTCTTGACTGAGACATCTCAAACAAAGCTTTTCTCCCAGGATGCGGCGGTTCAGGTGATCAAAACTAACCGGAAGCCTCCATCTGATCACTAGGTTTTGCCTTTGAAAGATGCGGTGGATAATAAGGCATCAAGAGAAGATGGCACGTTCCACCTCCAGCTTCTTCTCTCTAGCGGCCATTTTGTGTAAGAAACTCTTTGCAGTGTGCGGAGATTATTGGAGTGTAACGTTGTGTTCTGGAATCTCTCAGTGGTTCCTTTATTGTTTCAGAAGCTTGCAGTGTTGGCAGGGCTGATAGCTACTGGATAAACAATAACTTTAAGGTCATGTTTCATTTTCTTCAAAGATCCTGTAACTGCTTCATCCTGTTCAAGGTCACGTTGGGTTCAGATCCTACTAGGAATTATGGCACTTTTCCACCACATGGTCCCTACTGGACTTGGCTGGGCTCTACTCAGCTTTTGCTTTTCCAGATTTCCAAACTAGTACCTGCTCTCTGGAAGGAGGTATCTTTTTAGTCTAGTCTAAACATGACATGTAAACATGTGAGCATTGTTTGGCTAGAGAGACATGTCTATATGACATAAAGCAGACATCCAGCACAAACTAGCCACTTCTCCAAGCTGCATTTGATTTTGTCTGACTTGAAAAAAATACAAGTAAATAAAATAAAAAGATATTTTAAAGAGGTTCAAATTCTTCTTGGAACGGTGGCTGATGGTAAAACACCAGCGAGGACTGAATGGAACAACAAGGAAAAAATCCACTGCTCTGTATGAACTGGTGTGCAGAATTGTGTTCCATCCCAAAAGACAACAAAAATGAATACACATAAGTAAACAAAACTTAACATTACCGCTGTCGTCATTCCAAACCCCACTTTTCCCATTAGAGATGGTGTTTTGCGATGTCATCAGACACCTTTTCGAGGCAGGGGGCTTTATACTGGAAATCCAACCAGGGACCAAGCGAGTACAGCCATGTACAGTCGAGTACAGTAGGTACCTTGCAGTGGAGAAGTGCCATTATTGGGTGCAAGACAGGAACACACTTTGGACTAGAGCACTAGTCATGGGGCATCACAGGGCAGCACACACACATTTAGATACACTGTCATTCACACATACACCTGTGGACAACTTCACACAGCCAATCCAACTAGTCTACTTTTAGACTGTAGAAGGAAACCAGAGCAACCAGAGGAAACCAACACAGACACAGTGAGAACACAGCACACAGACAGTGACTTGAAGACAGGATTGAACACCAGGACAATCCTTATTTTTGGTACACTTTATAGCAGAATGTAAAAAATAATGAGAGCAAGCAGGACTTATGTGAGTTTTGCGCAGTTCCCAGCTGCCTCTAGAGGTCTACTTTACACAATTGTGTAGTCGTCAAAGGGCACTGACTCTGGGTTCTTTCTAGGTGGTAAAAAAATTTCTAGGGCGTGCTAAAAAATATCGGCAGAAAAAAATACGAAATAAATTGTATTTCCATCCGAACAAATTTTAGATGATATAGGCAAGTGGTCAGGGATGGCATAGAAACGAGAGGGAGATCTGAGTGGGTTGTTTATGTATCAAAAACTTGATTTAATGTTTTTTTTTTTTTTTTTTTCGCTGTCTGTGTCATTTCTGTAATATAGAGCTTGTTCTTAATGTTTGGAGTGTATTGCTGTATATGTGTCACATGCGCAGTATGTATAAATGTCATAATATATTTGAAAAACCGTTTTCCATTACCCTTTTGTACATTTGTGCTTTAGCGATATTTTATATTTTCCACCTTGTCTGAGCGTAAAACACTCAAAAACTACATGATGTTGTTTATTCAAATTTTGGATATTTTCCATCCAGGAATTTTAATGTGTATTTTCATAATTCGCAAAAACCCGGTGGATGGAAAACCACTGCCTTCTAATCAAGGTTTAGACTAGATGGAGTATAACAAATCAACAGGTTCTAAACATAACCTTGAAATTTACACTGGTCAGCAACTCAGTCCACCAACAACCAATAAAAACTGAGTACAAAAACATAAAAGCCAATAGTTGAAGAAAATGGCAGTAAGCATTCATTTTGGTATGTAGATGAGCTTTTCAGTTTCTGTTATAGCATTTAAATTCCAAAAACTACAACAGACCGTTTGTATCAGAGAATTGTTTAGCTAGTTATTCTTTGCTACACACGAGTGCAGATGCTGGTGTAAACGGCAAATACTGAGGCCAAGTTAATTTACCACTTTGCTGTTATTCATTTGTGCTTCCTAGTAACAATAGAGCACATTAATTTGTGTTTGAGTTTGTGTAACTTCACTGCCCAGTGAGCATGGGCAGACCAGAGATGCCCAACATTTTATTAATGGGCCAGCTTGGCCTGACTTAAATTAGTCCATAAAATGGCATTGTCGTTGGTTCAGTTTCCATATAAATCTAGTTATCTTTCCAACATCCATCAGATATATCCTTTCTGTGGCCATAAAAGTGGGATTTCCATGTTCTAAAGGGGTGTC